>NC_081180.1:20174807-20479497 GCF_029867415.1 Vicia villosa | reverse complement strand
GCAGAAAAAATGAAGATTCCTTGAAGTGAGTCATACTTGGAGGCCAAGCAACCATTATCCATGCATTTTCCTTTTAATTTTAATCTTAAAGTAAGATAAAATTATGCAAAAAATGGCCAATAAAGATGTGGGCTTTGTCTTGGTCGTGGGAGGCCCATAGTAACATGGCAAAGATGTTTGGACCATAAAAACTTGGACTCATTTGGAAAAAAAACATTTTTGAGCAATGTTGATTTCATGCATTTTCCCAAAATTTAGCCAACTTCAACAAGGTGTAAATCCTTCAATTTTTGTCATATGAAGGAGATCTTGCACTTTTTGGAAACCTCAAAGAGTCCTCTAACCAATGTCTTTGGTCTCATATCAAAATTATTTTTGGTTCTCCTTGTGTGTCCATTTGAAAAAAGTGTCTTTTTGTTGACTTTGAAAATGACCTGTAATGTCTTTGGCCATATTTTTCAAATGGTGAATGCTATGACCATGGGATCAATTGCATTTGAAAGATAATTGAATTTCCTTCAAAATGAGCTTTGGTTGACATTTTTTGGATGAAGGATGAGAGAGTTATGATCAGTCAAAGTTGAGTTGACTTTTCAGGCAAAAACCCTAATTTTGAATCTTAGGGTTTTGTTGATTTTTGATCTTTCCTTGATGAATTGTGATCATCCAATGATCAAATGTTGAATCCTTTGACAAAATATGGACTTTGACAAAAAATTTCATTTTTGACTGTCAGTTGACTTTTTTGGTCAAACGGGTCGTCTGTTGACTGTTTGAGCTGCTGACGGTGCGTCTGAGTGAATTGAAGTTTGAAAATTTGTATGATGGTACTTTGAGATGTATGGATGTATATGAAATCCATTTGAGCTCTCAAAACTTGTTGCTCCTGTTAAAACAAGAAAAACCCTGATTAGGGACTGTCTGTATAGGAGGCAGTTAAGCGTACCTGATTTTTGTGCAGTGTTGAGTTTCTGCTAATCATGTGATATTCAGAAGACTTCTAACACAAAAATCTTGGAAATTTGAATTGTGAATGATTGATTTGATTGATTGTACAAATCACTGTGAATTGTACTGTCTGCAGTTTGTCTGTCAACCGACTGTTCGTGTACTGAAGCAGCAGTTAAAGTGAAAAATCAACCGTCAAAGTTAATTTTCTTTTTTTTTTTTTGTTGTTATTTTTGTTTTTGTTTGGTGTGAAGCATGAAAATTTATTTACATGACTTGTTAGAAAACAGAAACATAATAAATAACTGATATTTACGGTATGCGGGCAAAATTACCGATAATAACCTGAAAATTATTTAATGCACAGAAATAGAAATATTTGACTGGCAGAAAATACACAAAATATTATCTTAGTAATTAAGCAATATTATGACAACTAGTACGACATTTAATACTGACAGTATAAATATTACATACTATATTGAAAAGTACGACGAATAAACGGTACGTTTAAGAAAATAAGAAACACGACAAATTTTAAAAATGACGGTTGACGAACCATGCTATGATTAATAACATGTAGAGGAGTGGGAGTGCAACCATTGCAGGTCCACACTTCTCAGGACTGTGTAGGCAGAAGAAAGTTGTGATCACCGTAGCAATGGTGACGACTGTAAGAAGCAGTGTTTCTATCCATTTTGCCATTTTTGCTAGGGAAGAAGAAATGATGGATTATGAGGTAGGAATTTGAAAGATGATTTAGAATTTGATGTGAGATTTGTGGGAAGAATGAGAGGTATTTATAGAATGGAAAGAAGGAAAGAGACGTTGGGGAATGATGTGATTCCGTACAAAAGGAAAATTTGAGTGGAAGTAAGATTTGAAAGAAAGTGTAAGGTATTGTTGGGAAAAGAGAGATGGATAGAATAAAGTTGAGATTTGAATTTGAAAGGATAGATTTGAAAAGATTTTGAAAATAATGGAATATAGCACAAAAGTTAGTGGGAAAACAAAAACAATTGTTACCAGTACAGTGTGAGTTTCCTGCTTTTGCGCCTGCAAAAAGATTTAACCCTGCATGAACTGTGTTAGTACTATTTATCTGTAAAATAAATAAATAGTATTTGTGAAGTAAAGAACAGTATTTGGCGTTTGCGTAAGAATAAATTCCACTGTAAGCCAAGTTACTGTGTAAGAAAAATTCTGAAAACCAAGTTCTTCATATGTCAGGATATTTTGAAAAAATCCATGTTTATATGAGACTCTTAATTTTCATATTGAAACTTTCCTGAAAAAAGAAGTGGGCAAATTTTGGGGTATAACAGCGTGCGTTTCGTACATAACGTAATGGGCGCGTTTCCATAACACAAGTTGTGTTTAGTTGAGTTGGTTGCCAAGCATGTATGGAAGGGTGAGGTCGCAGGTTCGAGCCTCCCCTCCAACATATTATTTTTCTGTGAGTTTCTTCATGATCCTGTGCGCTCCTTACCATAGCTCCCACCATGCACCCTCATAATCTAGCCTTTGATTCTCCACTCAACCAAATCTGACGCCCCAGATTTGGTCCCCATGCTATAAACCTCAAACCAACCACATTGAATCTAAGCCTAATTAACTAATTCCATTTAATTAATATAATTGTTTTTTTATTAATTCCTTTATATAATTAATTAGGTCTAACATTTATTTTTGTAAATAAAAAAAATATATGATGTTGTTATAAAAATTCTAATTTGTTGTTCGTTCCGATTAAATTAATTAATCGCTATGGTCAATAAAAATTTTAATTAAAATATTATTTAATTAATATATAATCAATTTCTATTATTTGGTTAAATGGTTGCAATTATTTTATTAGTTGTGATGATTAACCGTCTTCCCTTCAATTTAATTTATTATTCTTTTTAATCGAATCAATCGATTACGAGGGGTAACAATGCATCTCAAAATTCTATAAAAATTATTAAAATATACCTTAATTCATTATTGGTGATAATCGAATCAATCGATTAAAATTGGTAGTGATGCAAATTTCAAATCTTTTAACTATGGTAATTGAATCAATCGATTATCGCGGTTAATAGTGCCAAATCAGGGTTGTACGCCCTAAATCCTAATAATTCTAAATTCCATTCAAAACTACAATTACAAACCCAAACTGCGATAGGCTGACCAAAAAGCCTCTAAAAAACCATATCAAATCAAATTCCAACTCTAAATGGCGTACAACCCTTCCCGAACTACGTAGACTCTGATCCTCCCTAAGGAGGTACGTAGGCACTTGGCAACAAGGCGAGTCCCCCTCTTCAAAATCTCAATCATGTCTTAAAATTCTGTTTGCCACATTTCTCCCTAATTTTCTGCCATGCAACCCTAATCTTTGATTGTTAGCCTTTAGGAAAGGGCTGAGGGTGCCTCATACCTTCCCTCAGCCTGATTATAATAACTTACCCTCAATCTCTTATCTGTGTAGGGTTTCCTATTCGCCCTTCAGAATAGGTGGCGACTCTCTAAGTATAATTTTTAGGCAGGTTGCTACAGTAGGTATAAGTCCCAAGCCCCTTTTGTGCATACCCATTCCTGTACATGAAATTAGGTATTTCATTGTACACACACTTTTGTACATATCTCGATCAATTAAAACTCCAAAAAATACAAAAAAAACAAAAATGAAGGTTTCTTTAAATCTTCCCAAAAATATACCATGGGCCTCCATGTAGGTATAAGTCCCAAGCCCCTTTGTAAATACCTGTTTACATAGCTTTGAATAAACTCAAGTGGACCTCTCCCCGAGTGTGAGTCCCGAGCCCCGTGTATACAAATGGATCATGCTTACAGGTATATTTCCTTCATAAACTCCATTATATACACACACTTTGTCATATATATAATTGTTCATACCTGTTCATGTTTGTTCATACTAGTTCATGTTTGTTCATATGTGTGATATATATGCTTGTTCAACTTAGTACAACACTAGGTTCCCCATAGCCTCCTATTGGGCTTCGTGCAAAGAATCTCCACTAGTTTAGAATAGGACATAGAGTATGGTTTCCCGGTGAAATCGCTCTAAGAGCTCAGACCAACTATACCATGCCTCCCCTTGGGCTTTGTACAAACGAGTGACCCTCCCATAGCCTCCTCTTGGGCTTACAATGCAAGGACCCTGGATTGTCCCTCCCATAGCCTCCTCTTGGGCTTACAATGCAAGGACCCTCGGATAGCCTCCTCTTGGGCTTCGTACAAGGACCCACGGGCTTCTTATAAGCATCCCCAATATCCAAATCAAATACCCTAGGAGATTAGACATTTATCATCTCTATGATAGGAGTATCTCTTCTATATCATCACAAACAATCAACCAATCAATCAATCAAACTTTTTTTGCCCCAAGGCTGGCTAATCAATCAAACTTTTTTGCCACAAGGCTGGCTAATCAATCAAACTTTTTTGCCACAAGGCTGGCTAATCAATCAAACTTTTTTTTGCCACCATACTGGCTGATTAATCAAAGTTTTTGTCACAAGGCTGACTTCATTGAAACTTTTGCCACAAGGCTGGCTGATTAATCAAAACTTTTTGTCACAAGGCTGACTTCATTAAAAGTTTTTGCCACAAGGCTGGCTAAAAAACATCTTTATCATTCTAAGCGCCATAAGCGGCATGGCCCCGAGATTATAATGAAAAAGATTTTCAAACAAAAATCAAACAGATGTATGTGATGATATAGATTAGATACATCGAACATTTAGATGACATTTGTCTCTTATCCTTTGCTTCCACTAGCATAAGTGGGAACTACGATTGCTCTGACTTTCTCAACATCCCTTTGAGAATACGTAGGCACAAGGTCGATCCTTGGCGAGCAAAATAAAACAAAAAAAAACCATTCAAACCTTAGCACCCGTAGACCCCGAGCTACAGATGCTCTGATTCCCTCTAAGGGATATGTATGCAGAGGATCGCGATGATCTTTGCGAGCATAATCAAACAAACACCTTAGGTCCCACCTATTTCACAAGAACCTCTCAATAACATGGAATGAAAAACAAAGCAAAGAAACCTATAGAGTACTATAGATACGTTGGGTGCTAATACCTTCCCTTCGTATAACCAACCCTCTTACCCAAGATCTCTCCCCCCAATTTTAGGTTATTGCAGCTTTTTTTCCTTTTCCTACTTTGGAAATAATAAAAAGTTTGGTCGGTACAAAAGAAAATCATTTTATGAGCACTCGAGCCCAAAGAAGGCATCAGGTGTCTCATCCCGAAAAAAGGATACGATTTTTCCCCGCGACAAAGACCTAATTCTTCTGCGATTACAAACTCGTTGGATGTTGATGAAGAGAGATTGGTTTCTCTTTGATTTCTGTTACGAGGTGAGTCTCGATTCGGTTGCACTGACTCCTCTTCTATTTCTCCTTCTTCTTGCTTCAATTGTTTCTGCGTGTTGTTGTTGCAGATGAAGATGTATGATGATTGAACGTTGATGAAGATCGTTGGAGAGTTCTCAGGTTCAAGGTTGAAGAAGATGTGCGATGGAGCAATAGTGATTGAAGATTGAAATTGTTGAAGAATTGTGAACACGGTTCAGAGACTGAAGATGATGAATCGGCCGTCTTTTTCTTCTGAGTTTCTTGGAGAATTGCGATGAACAAATTGAAAATTTCAGAGTCGGAGAAGAGAATCCGTTACATGTTTGTTCTCCCTTTCTTCTAACTGCCTCTTCTTCTTCTTCTTCTCAAAATTCTTGCTCTTCTTCTTCTGTTTCCAACTTTTGTCTTCTCTGAGTCTTGTGTGTGGTGAGTCCTTGGTGCGTTTGAGAGAATTCTGAGATGAGAGAATGAGGATGAAGAATGTGATGGAGTTGCAGAGATGAGTGATGAATGATAGGTGGTGAAGATGAGAGAATGGAGATGAAGGTGATGGCGTGGAGAATGAGGTGGAGATGATGAAGAAGAATGAATGGTGAAAGATGAGTGTCTGAGTTTTTGTGAAATGAATCGTGTAAACAAGTGAGGATGATGATGACTGTTTATATAGATTGAGGGAACTGATTTCTGTTACAGATTGGAGTGTTTAAGCCGTAGGATCAATGAGAGACAGTTAGAAGATTAAGGGTGAGATTGAGGTCGGTTAGAAGTTTGTTAAAAGTTGTTATTTGATGTTAGAAGTTAGTTACCAGTGACAGTTAGGGAGTTAGGAGTTAGTTGTGGAATATGCTGAGCTGGCACGATTTGAGAGTTAATTACCAAACTGTTAGAGTCATAGAATGGTGATTAGATGTTAAGAGTGTAAGTAGGGCTTAGCATGAATAGGATCACTTCTCCTTCCTTTTTTATAGTTTTCCATTAATTCACTTTTGACAGCTGAACTGTTCCTTTTGGTCTTACAGGAATGCTGCAGGTCTGTTATACCGATACAAATGACGGCTGTAGGATAAGGCCTTATGATTTCCGTTCGAGCCACATTGGATGCGTGATGTCCGAGCCACCATTGGTTCTTAGCCGAGTCTTCGAGGTGCCGACTTATTGAAATGGTAACTCCCTCTTTGTGTTTTGTAACTGTCAGGATATTAGGGTGATCTTGTTAGGATACGAACCGGTAATTGTGTGACTGCTGTTAGTAATCAGTTTGGGTAGACTTGATATGTGGAAATGATGTAGGCTTTGTAGTTGATGGAAGTGTTATAGTCTCTTTTCATGTATGTATGTATTGTGGATGGATGTTTGGTTTGAATGTAGATTTAGGATGTATGGAATGAATGCGAGTGAGTATTAGAAATAAGACGTTGTGTATTGTTGGAATTCGAATGGCTTGAAACTGAGTTGACGGTGAACTGTGAGGTTATTTATTTTGGAAATTTCTGTTGGAGTTATAGCTACTGATAGTAGTTTGAATATGGCAGGTTCATGACTTGAATGGTGTGATTCTTCTGTATGCAGCAGGTGATCAAATTGACTATGCATCATTGTTTGGGACTGATTTAGGCAGTTGAAGATGGATGTCTGCCCGAATTTCTGAGCTTGGCCCTTCTTCTCTTTATGTTATGGACAGCTTTCTAGTGATCCGTATTTTCTGATGCCGTTTTCCTCTTCTGAACTAGTGCAGGGCAGTTTCAGAATTGACAACTTTGTTATCAGGTTTGGTGTGGGTTAGTTTCAACTGATGTATATGTTTAATGATGCAGGTTTGGATGTGTAGAAGCAATGTTGCATTGTTTGGTCATGAAGAAGAACAATGAGATCAAGGTGGAGTGCAGGAGTTAGAAGTGTGGCAACTTGGGCTTTTTCTTTGAATGGACTTTTTGTAATATTTGAATTTTTTTGTAATGGTTCACCTTGTAGTGGGACTTGAAATGAATGTATAGACACTTGAATTTTGTATTGACTGATACCTGAACCAAATGAAGATGAAGTTTTGCCTCTTTTCTTTCCAAATTTGAATTCTCTTCATGCTTCAATATTTACTATGAGTATAAAGTCTTTCAAAAGAAATTACCCATACTCCATCTTGAAATGAGGAGACCCACATGACTTAGTCAACAGAAGTCAACCGCCCTAGGTTGACTTGTTGACCAAATGTCAACTTATACCAAATGGGTTTATCTTTAGATTTCTTTCCTTTTAACTGATCAATTGTCCTCTATTTCTCTCGATGCTTGATATCAAAAGAATTTGCACTTTAATCTTCAAATTAACTATCAGATGAATCAATACCTCAACTCAATTCATAGCGCCGTAACAAAATATCAGATGAAGTACCTATAAGGCCAGAACTCTAATTAGGAAATCTCGATTCAAATGACCTAGGAAATAAACCTTGAGTCATCTGATCAAGTATCTTTCAGAAGAGTTGTATCAAACACAATCTTAATTAAGTGTCATGCATCCCTTTTTTTTTGGAGGAAACAAATAACCTTTTGCCAAGACTTATGTTAAACCCCAGCTTGCCTCTTGACCCTTGATCACATGCTTTTAGATGTTAATGATGCGTGAGTTATGTTAGTGCCTTAATGGAGGTATGCAGATGAAATGGGAAGTATAAGCCAGATAAGATTGAAAGGGTAGGACAAATTTGGGGTATGACAGCTGCCCCTATTTAATCGTCTTAAACCTGAAGGTGAGATTGATGCTAGTCTTTCGAACCTTCAAGGTGGAAGAAGATTAAATATCACAGTACCAGAAATTTGTCCTGAAAAGATGGTATGAATGCTATCCTTATTTTAATTTTGATATCTGCTGGGGAAAGAGAAATTTTTTGTTTTTCTGGTGGATATATTTACAGTGAACAATGGATTTGGATGGAGATAGCTTATAACGCGGTAGCGGTACCGATACGGGGTTTTCAAAGAGAATGGTTGTATGAAACAATGACTGAAAGGAAAAATATCTCGTACGATCTATGACTCAACATCGACTCGACACCAGGAGAAGACCTAAGCATGATCTTCAGGACTGAAAGAATAAGATCTCTTACGATCTATGACTCAACATCGACTCGACACCAGGAGAAGACCTAAGCATGATCTTCAGGACTGAAAGAATAAGATCTCTTACGATCTATGACTCAACATCGACTCGACACCAGGAGAAGACCTAAGCATGATCCTCAGGACTGAAAGAATAAGATCTCTTACGATCTATGACTCAACATCGACTCGACACCAGGAGAAGACCTAAGCATGATCTTCAGGACTGAAAGAATAAGATCTCTTACGATCTATGACTCAACATCGACTCGACACCAGGAGAAGACCTAAGCATGATCTTCAGGACTGAAAGAATAAGATCTCTTACGATCTATGACTCAACATCGACTCGACACCAGGAGAAGACCTAAGCATGATCTTCAGGACTGAAAGAAAAAGATCTCTTACGATCTATGACTCAACATCGACTCGACACCAGGAGAAGACCTAAGCATGATCTTCAGGACTGAAAGAAAAAGATCTCTTATGATCTATGACTCAACATCGACTCAACGTCAGGAGAAGACCTAAGCATGATCTTCAGGACTAAAAGAATAAGATCTCTTACGATCTATGACTCAACATCGACTCGACACCAGGAGAAGACCTAAGCATGATCTTCAGGACTGAAAGAATAAGATCTCTTACGATCTATGACTCAACATCGACTCGACACCAGGAGAAGACCTAAGCATGATCTTCAGGACTGAAAGAATAAGATCTCTTACGATCTATGACTCAACATCGACTCGACACCAGGAGACAAAAGAAGACATTGTGTCAGACACTCATCAGAGATTGAAGATACCTCGCCTCGGCACCGTGGTTGGAAGAGATTTGAAATGTAGTAGCAGATATCAATCAGAATTTGTAAGGACAACCTTTTATGTGGGGATGTATTATTGTCTTGACTGGGTGCGGATTTGTATTATCTGGCTTATGCTTTGTATGCATGTTTGGATTTTTCTGTGGCGTAATGCTCCATTTTGATGGATATGCTACGCTTTTGAGGATGCAATGTTACATGCAGTGAACGCTATATGCAGAGTGCCAAATAAAGGCATTAGTGAGGTAAACACCAGGGGAGAATCCCCTTAGTGTTAAGGACCATGCGGAGGTGCCAATAGGTATTGGACTTTGATTTGTAAGATGCACCTTGAAGAATAGCTTGTGACTTCTCACCATGTGCCACCGCTTGGAGGATTTTCAACTTGAGGAGATTCCCTCGATTCACCATGTTGGGGATGAGAGATCCAAATAAGGAGCCCTGATTAGGGAAGTAGGACGACTCCTAGGAGAAATAAACTCCTATGATTAGGGAGAGGACAATAAAACTCAGAATTGTGCCCCAAGCTTCGTGACTTATGGAGGAATTTGCCCCCAATGGATCCTTGGAGAGATTTGTCAAATCTCGACGTAACTGCCCCAGATTGGTTGAATTTGAGAGATTCCTCGACGTGATTGCCCCAGATTGGTCAAAGCTTGAAGAGATTTATCGACATGATTGTCCCAGATATGCTGAATTTGAGAGGTCAAACCTCGATTCAATTGCCCCTGATTAGGTACATCTTACTAGAATCCTCAAGCTTCCATTGTCTTGAAGTCAAACAAACATGGAAACAACTTTACCACGCTCAACGGAGTCTTCAAATTCTTCCTCTCAAGGTAATCAAGGAAAGCATTAACTGTTCATGCCCAACGGAGTTCTTTGGATAACTTGCCCCTTGATGGTCACCATTTGAGATGATTAGCTTTTCCTCCTCGGAGTTCTCAAGTCTCTTGTACTTTGACAAGATCAAGTTGCTCACTGATTCTCATCCTAAAATTTCTTTGATGTTTAAGCAGATGTTTGTATGCAAAAGAATGTTAATTCTAGGAATGATAATTCTAATGCAAAGTGTACGTTAGTCTTGAAGTTTAAAGAAACTTTTTTATTGAAATGAGGTTGCGACCTCTCGTGAATGGATCACTAGTTGACACAACCTCTATTTTTGCATGTGGAAGATAAAGCAAACATACGATACCGACATGGATATGAGTCTCGCTTCATTGGGAGTCAGTTAAACGCTGTCTCATTGGAGTGCATCTTCAAAATAAACCCTACTTCAATTAGGACTTTTAAGGGTTGTAACTTGGCCAGGTTCACGGTTTTTAAAAAACAAAGGATTTTTAGGCTCGAAATTATTTGGTACCCACCCCCTTCATGATGTTCTCCATTCCTAGGTTCAATTAACTCGACATGAGTGTTCATTCCTCACAAGGAATTTGGAATGGTTGAGGAATCAATGGGGTTTTTTGGACATGGCAGTCACTTCATCTTGCATTTTTGGTGTCTGATCACACGACTTTGTTCTTTTGATAAGGATTTTTATTTTGTAATCCTTATTTTTCGCTTCTGCTTTCCCTAACTTTTGCCTGGACAAATTCTCTTGAATTTTATTTTGGAGTCCAGCGGGATGCCCTAACCTTTTTGCCTAAGTCACTTGTTTTCATGTTGTTGACTTAGCGGGCTCTTCTTTTTTTTTCCTTTTTTTTTTGAACAAGTCATGTGATCTTGAATCTTTGATTTGTGGGAGGTGATTGTGACTGCCTCGTTCTTTGATTAATGAGGGATAACCATCGTTGTGTCGTCATCTCTTGACCGCTTGATAGGATAAGGATAACCATTGAGGTTTTGACATTCCTCAACCTTTTGAAGGATATCCATTGTTGTATCCTTAGATGCATACCTTTCTGGTGAGTTCTGAACACTCGATCAAGTTAAATGAACACTACCCTGCCCCAAGGTTAAAATAAGGGTTTTTATGATTAGAAAAGAAACTCCTTCTTCAAGGCTCAAAGGGGTTAACGAGGGTCTATCTCCCTTATATCTCCGGTGTTTGGGGATTTGAAATAATGCCTGTACATCCTCAGTAGGGTTTTTATTCAAAAACACATGATTAGAGATTTTGCATTTTTATTTTTCATCACTCTCCCTCAGCTTTTTGCATAAGCAAGCAATTAGTAAAGTTGGTATCGTAATGCCAAAACATTTTATGAGTGATAACGAATGGATTACTTCAAGACAAACATAGACAATGTATTATGATTTTCATTCAGAAATTAACAAGTTTTTACATGCTATTGATGCTTAAACACACAAATGAAAAATTACAATGAGAATGCAGTAAGAAACTAAATGGGTGTCGTTGTTGAGGAGACTTGACTCCGTCTGGACTTGTTGAGCTTGAATACTTTCTGCAGTTCCTTCCAAACACTTCAGATTACTTCAAAAGAGAACTCCAACAAAGTCACCCATGAGTTGTAAACTTTTGCCTTGCTTTAGGGATTTGAGCAATGCGAGGGATGCAATGCTCAAGATAAGAGTACGTCTTGCTTATCCCTCGTGCGGGAGCCCCAAGCTAGAGTAGTAATCGCCATCATAAACAGGAAGAATCTTGTATGATCATCAACTCAAGAGAGCTACTTGTGGTGAAGAAGACCCAATACTAGAATCTTAACCAATTGTGATTCCAAGGAAACGAATGAGCACAAGGCAATAGAATCACATCAATTTGTTTCTCCTGTTCTTCTTGTCTCTGTTAACTAGCAAGGCCACTGAGAAGGAGATCATGAGAAAAGGCAACTGATATATGAAGTAGAACCTTGAGAATGAGAAGCATTGTGAAGAACACTCTTGATTATCACACGGAAGAAGATTCTGACGAAGTCATCCAGGAATTTGTAATGCCTTTAGGGATTCGAGCAATGCGAATGATGCAATGCTCAAGATAAGAGTGCGTCTTGCTTATCCCTCGTGCGGGAGCCCCAAGCATAGTCATTGAAGAAGTATTTGCCATCAAACATGGAGGAACCTTGCATGGTCACCAAACTTAGAGAAGCTACTTATTGCAAGGAGAGCTCAAACACCAACTGAAACACCAACCTCCGCAGATATAACTGAGCACAAGAACCTTGAGAATGAGAGATTTTTTGGAAAAGATTATGACGAAGTTGCTCGAGAATTTGTAGTGCTTTTATTATTATCATACCAACCAATTCAGACAAGGAAGTAGTCTTCAACAAAATACGGAAATGAAATGATGATTGCCAATGTTGAGGGGCCTTGACTCCATTTGGGCTTATTCTTCTTCTTTTTTTTCTTCCTTTTTTTTTGGGCATTCACTTATGCATGAACTCTACGTTTTATGCGCAGACCATTTGGAGTGAATGATATTACTTTGGAGTCAATGAGATCTTGGACTTTGTGTTTCAAAATATTACAATCCTCAGTTGAATGTCCAGATGTCCCAGAATGGTACTCACACCTTGCATTTAAGTCATATCCTTGAGGAATTGGTATTGGAGGGGGCTTAAACTCCCTTAGTTGGACCAAAGAATCCTTGAGCAAATGAGAAAGCAGCTGACTATAGGTCATAGGAATTGGGTCAATCCTTCTTGGTGGTCTCCTTGGCATTTGTGGACCCTGCTGATGGCAATGATTCCCGTACCCATTCTGTTCAGGTGTCTTCCTCTTTTGATTTGGCTGAGAAACAAATGGAGACTGATGAGGTGGGAAACCTGGAACCCAAGATGGTGCATTATGCTTCTGATTTGAAGTAGATCTGACATAGAAGTATGAATCAACCTTTTCTTCCACCGCAGTTGGAACCCCATTTCCTCGAACAAACATACCCTCGGGGGTGAACAAAATCACTTTTGAATCAATGAGATCTTGAATTTGCTGCTTCAGCGCCCTATAATTCTCAATATCATCACCAGGTGCCCCAGAATGGAACTCACATTGAGCATTGGCATCAAAGGTGGGGGGAAGCTTTTCAGGCGTAGCCAATTCTCGTAGCTCAACCAACTGAAGCTCCAGCAAACGGGGAAGCCACTGAGCGTAAGGCATCGGGATAGGATTGAGAATTCTCCGAGGTATCTTAGGCTTTTTCCCACACATTTGGCCTCCTTGAAGAACAGATTGGCATGGAGGTAATGGCACATGGAGTTGAGGAGGAACTTCCTGAGGTATTCCATGAGTGGGAAAGGATCCTACTGAAGAGCATGGATCAACAACTTCTGTTGCAGCAGTAGGAACAACATCCCCTTCCTTTCTTAGTACTGTTTTTAGAATTTCCATAACCAAGCTTAACTGAGTCTTCAACTGACTATTCTCCTCTTTTAGTGCATCCTGATTACGGACCAAGTCTTGCATCTCCAACATAAGATGACCCATTTGTTCCCTCATCTCATCCATTTCCTCACGGAGTTGTTCCATAGTTGATTTTTGTGGCGGTGAGAAGTCAAATCCGTTATTGATCTTGAAATCCGAAGAGAAAGGGTCCCATAAGTATCTGAGAGAACCATGAAATGCATGATAGTGTGAATGCATGTTTCGTTTATGAGAGATCCTAAAGTCTTTTCGCGCGCTTTTTAGTTCTCTTTTGGAATCAAAGCCCTTTTTTTTGTATAGAATATCTTTTCTTTTTTCTTTTTTTTCTGCTTTTCAATTTCTCTTTTTCTTTTTTTCTTTCCTTTTTCCCCTTTTTTTTTTTTGGAAATAGACTTTAGGATCCCTCACAAATGAAGTGGATGAAACAATGATGTTATGCAATGCAAAGGCGTGGGATCAAGGTCCATATAATCCTAGTAGCATATGTACAATCTCTGGATAACTGATGTAAAATCTCTGCATAGGTCAAATGTCTCAGGATCAAAGGTTCGACGCCTTTTTGAATACCAGAATATCAAGCACCATGAGAACAGACCAAATAAAGGTCCGACCTCAAATATGAAGAAGCAATGGTATGTAGGAGCCAAGGTTTCCTGTCCCACCCCAATCTCACGGGTATGACTTCTAGACACGGACAGGTGGTCCCTAATGGTCACTAGGGTCTACAGTTCCCATGGGGTACAAAGTGTTTGAGGCAACAAGCGTGCCAGACACAGTGTTCCATGAAAGAACCTCGCCCAGTTGTGGTACCCCATATTGAACTCATCCATAGCAAGCGCTACGGTAGTCAACATGAGCATCCACGCTAATCCTATGTGTCACTTGGCTTGGGTAGTGGGCCTTTTACCTCACACAACCCCCCCCCCCACCTGCAAAACAGAACAGAAGACCCCAAGGAACACAGAATATAATCCATATGCATGATGTGCAAACAGAAATAAACATGATATGCAAGCAAATAATAAGCATGCAAACATATATACAAGGTATAGACATAAAAACAAGTAAACACCCAGTAAATAAACAAACAAACGCAGGCTAGGATCGACTCACTAAGGATGGACCAGCAACAGGTCTAGCAACATCCCCAGCAGAGTCGCCAGCTGTCGCACGCTCGCGAAAAATGAACAGAGTCGCCACCAATATATTTATCCCATAAGGGAAAGGAATACCAGGAAACCTAACAAAGGAAGGAACAGGGTCTTGCGACCAGAGAATAGGGTACGGGAGTCGGTTACGCAAGGGGAAGGTATTAGCACCCCTCGCGCCCATCGTACTCGATGGTATCCACCTATGTTTGTTTCTATCTAAAGGGTGTGTACTATGTCTATGTCTATATGTGAATGCATGCAAAAAGAAGTACGGGGAAAAGAAGGAAATATTTACAAATGTGCTCGTTCAAGCCCCGCGACTTGATGCCTACGTATCCTTTTCAGGAATCAGAGCGCCGTAGTTCGGCTCCATATTTTCTGTTTGTTTTTGTGTTTTTTAGTTGGGCGGCGTTAACGTTCGCGCTCTTGCACAAGGGGACAGCCTAGGATGCAATAGAGCGGAAATAACGGTGCCCTTAAGAAAGCGAGAGAAGAGAGAGAGAGTTTGAGTGTTTCGAGGAAATCCCTTAAGCAAGGGAAACTCGAGTTACTCTTTGGTTTGTGTTTTTTAGAAGTTGGGAACTTACGCCTGAATGGGACCCTTAAGCAAGGGAGCTCCAAGCACTCGAACATCCCTTAAGCAAGGGAAGTTACAAGCTTCCATTCCTTTTTATTAGTCAAAGTATTCATTAGTCATTTTTCATGCGTTTTCTTGGTATTTTTTAATGGGAGTTTATTCAAGTATTTTTAGATGTTTTATGTGTTGCAAAAGAAAAAGAAACTAGCCTAAGTAAACTAGCCTAATATGAATGGGAATTTCTACCTAATATTATCATGGTTTCTACCTAAGGTTAGGATTTAAAAGAAGCATGGAAAATAAAGCAAAAAGTGGAATATATGAAAATAGCATAAGAGCATGAAATAGAACAAGTCAAAAATATAGCACAAAGGTGAATTAAAAGTACTATTATTTTTATGTCGATTTTTATGAGAGAAATTGAATTACAAGTCAAGTGAAAAGACTAAAACAATAAGCATAAAAAGACTAATATTTTTTTTTATGAACATTTTTTGTGTCAAAATGAGTATTAAAGCCTAAAAGAAGATTAGCAATTTATTGTGTTTTTATTATCTAAAAAAAAAATAACAAGAACTAAGTAAAAGGACCTAAAATTTATCAATCATATGTGAAACAGGGGGGTACTAAGTTGAATTGTAAAGGTGTAGCCAGTAAACTGGCGCAGGCCCAAGGTTGGCCCGAGAGGGTGGTTTTTTGTAGTGTTTGCAGGATTTTGTTTATCAAAAGATGTTGATAGCCTGGGCCTGATGGGGGTATGTTAAGCAAAGGGGCCCAAAACTTATGTTTGATTCACATTATTATGGTTTTTGATTTAGAAATAAAACAAAATTTAAAAAATAAAACAAAAGAAGAATAAATCAAAAGGGGATTCTAGGGTTACCCCGGAGTGCCGATTCAACTTCTTCTCCTCTCAACTGTGTGCGACGGCGGCGATTGTCTTTCCTTTCCATCTCCGGTGTCAAAATGCACAAACGGACAGATAGAAGAGGATACGAAAACGCATTCGTCGGAGTCATTCCGACGACGCTTCGAATGTGCTGGTGGTGAACGAGTACGAAGCCTCTATCTACCGATCGAAGATGATGATGCGAGAGACCTAATTCTTCTGCGATTACAAACTCGTTGGATGTTGATGAAGATAGATTGGTTTCTCTTTGATTTCTGTTACGAGGTGAGTCTCGATTCGGTTGCACTGACTCCTCTTCTATTTCTCCTTCTTCTTGCTTCAATTGTTTCTGCGTGTTGTTGTTGCAGATGAAGATGTATGATGATTGAACGTTGATGAAGATCGTTGGAGAGTTCTCAGGTTCAAGGTTGAAGAAGATGTGCGATGGAGCAATAGTGATTGAAGATTGAAATTGTTGAAGAATTGTGAACACGGTTCAGAGACTGAAGATGATGAATCGGCCGTCTTTTTCTTCTGAGTTTCTTGGAGAATTGCGATGAACAAATTGAAAATTTCAGAGTCGGAGAAGAGAATCCGTTACAGGTTTGTTCTCCCTTTCTTCTAACTGCCTCTTCTTCTTCTTCTTCTCAAAATTCTTGCTCTTCTTCTTCTGTTTCCAACTTTTGTCTTCTCTGAGTCTTGTGTGTGGTGAGTCCTTGGTGCGTTTGAGAGAATTCTGAGATGAGAGAATGAGGATGAAGAATTTGATGGAGTTGCAGAGATGAGTGATGAATGATAGGTGGTGAAGATGAGAGAATGGAGATGAAGGTGATGGCGTGGAGAATGAGGTGGAGATGATGAAGAAGAATGAATGGTGAAAGATGAGTGTCTGAGTTTTTGTGAAATGAATCGTGTAAACAAGTGAGGATGATGATGACTGTTTATATAGATTGAGGGAACTGATTTCTGTTACAGATTGGAGTGTTTAAGCCGTAGGATCAATGAGAGACAGTTAGAAGATTAAGGGTGAGATTGAGGTCGGTTAGAAGTTTGTTAAAAGTTGTTATTTGATGTTAGAAGTTAGTTACCAGTGACGGTTAGGGAGTTAGGAGTTAGTTGTGGAATATGCTGAGCTGGCACGATTTGAGAGTTAATTACCAAACTGTTAGAGTCATAGAATGGTGATTAGATGTTAAGAGTGTAAGTAGGGCTTAGCATGAATAGGATCACTTCTCCTTCCTTTTTTATAGTTTTCCATTAATTCACTTTTGACAGCTGAACTGTTCCTTTTGGTCTTACAGGAATGCTGCAGGTCTGTTATACCGATACAAATGACGGCTGTAGGATAAGGCCTTATGATTTCCGTTCGAGCCACATTGGATGCGTGATGTCCGAGCCACCATTGGTTCTTAGCCGAGTCTTCGAGGTGCCGACTTATTGAAATGGTAACTCCCTCTTTGTGTTTTGTAACTGTCAGGATATTAGGGTGATCTTGTTAGGATACGAACCGGTAATTGTGTGACTGCTGTTAGTAATCAGTTTGGGTAGACTTGATATGTGGAAATGATGTAGGCTTTGTAGTTGATGGAACTGTTATAGTCTCTTTTCATGTATGTATGTATTGTGGATGGATGTTTGGTTTGAATGTAGATTTAGGATGTATGGAATGAATGCGAGTGAGTATTAGAAATAAGACGTTGTGTATTGTTGGAATTCGAATGGCTTGAAACTGAGTTGACGGTGAACTGTGAGGTTATTTATTTTGGAAATTTCTGTTGGAGTTATAGCTACTGATAGTAGTTTGAATATGGCAGGTTCATGACTTGAATGGTGTGATTCTTCTGTATGCAGCAGGTGATCAAATTGACTATGCAGCATTGTTTGGGACTGATTTAGGCAGTTGAAGATGGATGTCTGCCCGAATTTCTGAGCTTGGCCCTTCTTCTCTTTATGTTATGGACAACTTTCTAGTGATCCGTATTTTCTGATGCCGTTTTCCTCTTCTGAACTAGTGCAAGGCAGTTTCAGAATTGACAACTTTGTTATCAGGTTTGGTGTGGGTTAGTTTCAACTGATGTATATGTTTAATGATGCAGGTTTGGATGTGTAGAAGCAATGTTGCATTGTTTGGTCATGAAGAAGAACAATGAGATCAAGGTGGAGTGCAGGAGTTAGAAGTGTGGCAACTTGGGCTTTTTCTTTGAATGGACTTTTTGTAATATTTGAATTTTTTGTAATGGTTCACCTTGTAGTGGGACTTGAAATGAATGTATAGACACTTGAATTTTGTATTGACTGATACCTGAACCAAATGAAGATGAAGTTTTGCCTCTTTTCTTTCCAAATTTAAATTCTCTTCATGCTTCAATATTTACTATGAGTATAAAGTCTTTCAAAAGAAATTACCCATACTCCATCTTGAAATGAGGAGATCCACATGACTTAGTCAGCAGAAGTCAACCGCCCTAGGTTGACTTGTTGACCAAATGTCAACTTATACCAAATGGGTTTATCTTTAGATTTCTTTCCTTTTAACTGATTAATTGTCCTCTATTTCTCTCGATGCTTGATATCAAAAGAATTTGCACTTTAATCTTCAAATTGACTATCAGATGAATCAATACCTCAACTCAATTCATAGCACCGTAACAAAATATCAGATGAAGTACCTATAAGGCCAGAACTCTAATTAGGAAATCACGATTCAAATGACCTAGGAAATAAACCTTGAGTCATCTGATCAAGTATCTTTCAGAAGAGTTGTATCAAACACAATCTTAATTAAGTGTCATGCATCCCTTTTTTTTTGGAGGAAACAAATAACCTTTTGCCAAGACTTATGTTAAACCCCAGCTTGCCTCTTGACCCTTGATCACATGCTTTTAGATGTTAATGATGCGTGAGTTATGTTAGTGCCTTAATGGAGGTATGCAGATGAAATGGGAAGTATAAGCCAGATAAGATTGAAAGGGTAGGACAAATTTGGGGTATGACAAAGGGACGTCTCGCACAGTTCGCATTCCAATCAACAATCCGCTTAGGGATGAGGACTACTTGGATCTACAGTATGGGGACACTAATGACACAGATCAAGTCCCTCAACCAAAGATGACCTCTGCTGATTCTGGGGAGAATTCCAAGGAGAATGGACAAATCAAGGCGCTGGAAGAAAGGATGAAAGCAATGGAAGGATATGATGTCTTCGATGTGGATACCTATGAAATGAGCTTGGTGCCGGATTTGACTATTCCTCATAAATTCAAGATACCCGACTTTGAAAAGTACAAAGGACTCTCTTGTCCGAGGAATCACTTACGCATGTATGTGCGAAAGATGGCTGCTTATGCTCAAGATCAAAAGTTGATGATGCATTTTTTCCAAGATAGCTTGAGTGGAGCATTGGTTGACTGGTATATGCAATTAGAGAAGTCTCACATCCGAAGCTGGACCGACCTTGCTAATACGTTCCTAAAACAATACAAATACAATTTGGACATGGCACCCGATCGGATGCAACTCCAAAATTTGTCACAAAAGAAAGAGGAATCGTTCAAGGAATACGCACAGAGGTGGAGGGAAATGGCTTCCCGAGTCCAACCTCCCCTGTTGGAAAAAGAACTCGTAAAAATGTTTATGGCTACATTACAAGGGCCATACTACGATAAAATGGTAGGGAGTGTGTCCTCAGGGTTTTCAGATTTAGTGGTTATTGGTGAAAGAATAGAAGACGGAATTAAGAGCGGGAAAATACAAGGAGCATCATCTAACTCCTATCAGGCGAAGAGGCCTACCCCTAAATTCACAAAGAAGAAGGAAGGAGAGACAAATGCTGTAGGGCATCAGGAGAATAGACCTCCCATGTCATATCCACCACAACAAAACCGGTTTCAGGGAGGACAAAGGAGATTCGATCCGCTACCTACTTCCAAGAAAGAAATTCTGAAATATTTAATAAATGAATCCTTGGTAGAAGTTAGGCCACTGCCACCTCCTCCTCCAGGCAAACTCATGCCCAATTACAAACCGAATGAAAGGTGTGAATTTCACGCCAATTCTCCCGGGCACACCCTGGAGAAATGTTGGGCCTTCAGCCATATCGTTCAGAATTTAATTGAATCAGGGGCAATCGCCTTTGACAAACCCAATGTAAAGACGAACCCGATGCCACACCATGAAGGCGCAGTCAATGCAATAGAAGCTGTCAATGAGCAAGAGTTGGTTCAACAACGGAACTCCCCCATAGATGCACTTAAGAGGTATCTTCTTATAAAGGGGTTTATCCTAGAACATAACGAAGCTTTCAAAGACACCTTGCAAAGGCACATGGATCAAGGGTTGATCCAGCTGGAGGAACACCCTGAGGAGGAATATGTGGCGATGGTGGAGAGAAACGAGCCTCTAATGATACCTGCACAAGGGGAAAGAAAACCGTTGATTATCCCATGCTCTAGACCACCACTGGTAATACCTGTACAAGAGCACACTAGGATCATCCCAATCAGAGGACCATACCCTTTGGACAAGATGAAAGCAGTACCGTGGAAGTACGAGACCGATACCAATACTGTAGTGTCAAGCATTGTTGGACCTGGGGGCATGACCCGTAGCGGGCGCATATTCAAAACTACGCAGGCACCACCAACGTCTAGTGAAAACTTGACACAATCCGGAGAACAAGTTGTTACGAGACCAAGTGATGAGGCTGAACCTAAGGATAAAGAAACTTTTAGTAAGGATGCTGAGGAGTTTCTCGCCCTGATTAAGAAGAGTGATTATAGAGTGGTGGATCAGTTGCAACAGACACCATCTAAAATATCGCTCTTATCATTATTGATACACTCCGAGAAGCATCGAGATGCCTTGATGAAGATCCTAAACGCTGCCCATGTAACTAAGGACATCACAGTCAATCAATTTGATGGGATGGTGGCCAATCTAACTGCTGGGGCATGCCTGGGTTTCAGTGACAATGAGCTACCCCTACAAGGAAAGTCACACAACAAAGCCTTGCATATCTCCATGCAATGCGGGAAGGCTCATCTGGCTAGAGTTCTGATTGACACAGGGTCATCCTTAAACGTGATGCCAAAAGCAACACTTGACAAGATAGCCTTAGAAGGACTTGTGGTTAGACCTAGTCGTCTGGTGGTTAAGGCTTTCGATGGATCACAGAGTCCGGTGTTTGGAGAAGTAGACCTTCCTGTCATAATTGGTCCCCACACCTTCTGCATCAACTTCCAAGTGATGGAAATCGAGCCAGCTTATACCTGCCTACTAGGACGTCCTTGGATTCACGCAGCTGGGGCAGTCACCTCCACCCTCCATCAGAAACTAAAGTTTGTGAATGGGAACTCCATAGTGACTATCAATGGAGAAGAGGATATATTTGTCAGCAATCTGAACTCATACAGATATATTGAGGCTGGAGACGAAGCATTGGGTACCGCATTTCAAGCTCTAGAAATTGCAACTACTATCACACTACCAGTGGAGAAGATAATAAGGGCGGTAACATCGTGGAAGGATCTGCAGGATGCAGATACTAAAGGCTGGGGCAAGCTGCCAGAGGTTCTGGAGAAGAAAGATCGCCTGGGGTTAGGATACCAACCCACCAAGACCACAAGCATTAAGAAAGAAGAACGACCATTTCCCCCAATAATGCAAACTTTTGTGACTGGCGGTTATGAACATGTGGCTATGGTGTCTAATCAGGATTCTCGAGAAGGGACGTCCAATTTCATTCGAGAAATCAGGCCAGGAGAACAGCTTCAGAATTGGACAAGCCTGGAGATACCGGAGATAGTTTTCATTTCAAAGTAATTTGCTTTTGTGTGTTTTATTTCCCTTTTTAAATAAAGAAAAACAATAACGCTCATGCCTCGCCCGAAGCATAGAGCTAGTTTGTAAGGGCCCCATTTACTTTCAAGTTCGAAGTTTATTAATAAAATTGTCTTTGCATTTTGGTATTGAAAATATTGTCTTTTCTTGCATTTATTCCTTTTCCATTTCTGAAAATGACAAATAAATTTCTTGCACAAACAAAGCACGTTCACATCCGCATACTAAAAGAAAACAAAACATAAAACATGTGCAGATCACCTTCTGACACCACCGATAATAATACTGCTGAGACTCTATACAAACTCGAGGCTCTCGCTAATCAGGTTGAAGAAGGGGATGAGGAAGACGATGAACTTCCAGAAGAGTTGTCAAGGTTAGTGGATAAGGAATCCAAGAGCATGCTCCCTCCACAAGAGGCCATTGAAATCATAAACTTGGGAACAGATGAAGAACCCAAGAACATTAAGATCGGGGCAACGCTAGATAAGGACGTAAAAGCAACGCTAACCGAGCTCCTCCACGAGTATGCAGAGATTTTTTCTTGGTCATACCGTGACATGCCGGGGTTGGATACAGACATCGTGGTACACCGGTTACCTCTCAAAGAAGGATGTGCGCCAGTCAGGCAAAAGCGCAGAAGGGTTCGACCAGATATGGATAGCAAGATCAGGGAAGAGGTGCTCAAACAGTTCGACGCCGGGTTTCTTGCTGTGGTTGACTACCCACCATGGATTGCAAACATAGTGCCAGTTCCTAAGAAAGACGGGAAAGTGCGCATGTGTGTAGATTACAGGGATCTAAATAAAGCAAGTCCAAAAGATGATTTCCCACTACCACATATAGATATCTTGGTGGATAATACAGCACAAGCTTCAGTGTTCTCTTTTATGGATGGTTTCTCCGGGTATAATCAGATCAAGATGGCTCCCGAGGATATGGAAAAAACTACCTTCATGACATCTTGGGGCACCTTTTGCTACAAAGTAATGCCTTTCGGGTTGAGAAACGCAGGGGCAACATACCAAAGGGCCATGGTCACACTATTTCATGATATGATTCCCAAAGAGGTCGAAGTATATGTAGATGATATGATTGCCAAATCCGGCACAGAGGAAGAGCATATTACAATTCTACATAAACTGTTTGAACGCCTGAAGAAGTACAAGTTGAGGTTGAACCCGAATAAGTGTACGTTTGGTGTAAGATCGGGAAAGCTGTTGGGATTCATTGTAAGTCAGCGAGGTATAGAGGTTGATCCTGATAAAGTAAAAGCCATGCAAGCGATGCCCGTTCCAAAAACAGAAAAAGAGGTGCGAGGTTTCCTGGGACGATTGAATTACATCTCAAGGTTCATTTCGCATCTGACAGCTACATGCGAGCCCATATTCAAACTACTCAGGAAGGATCAACCTATCAAGTGGAACGATGATTGTCAAGTAGCCTTCGAAACCATAAAGAACTACTTGCAAGAACCACCTATACTCTTACCTCCTGTACCCGGAAGGCCACTAATCCTGTACCTCACAGTACTCGAAAGGTCTATGGGGTGTGTACTGGGGCAGCAAGACGAAACAGGCAGGAAAGAACACGCTATTTACTACCTCAGTAAGAAATTCACGGATTGCGAGTCTCGGTATTCACCATTGGAAAAGACATGTTGCGCCCTAGCATGGGCCTCCAAACGTCTAAGGCAATATATGCTGAATCATTCCACATGGCTAATATCGAGAATGGATCCTTTAAAATACGTGTTTGAAAAACAAGCACTCACGGGTAGAATTGCAAGGTGGCAAATGTTGTTGTCCGAATACGACATACAGTATGTAACTCAAAAGGCGATAAAAGGGAGTGTATTGGCAGAACATCTTGCTCACCAACCCCTCGAGGAATACCAATCTATGAAGTTCGACTTCCCCAATGAGGATATTATGCTAGTAAGAGACTATGAAATACCAGGACCCGACGAGGGACCTGAACCGGGTTTGGTATGGAAACTCATGTTCGACGGTGCCTCAAATGCACTAGGACATGGCATAGGGGCAGTATTGACATCTCCCGATGACCGGCACTTACCCTTCACTGCAAGACTATGTTTCGACTGCACCAACAACATTGCAGAATACGAAGCATGCATATTGGGGTTAGAAGCTGCAATCGACCTAAGGATCAAACTCCTTGATGTATACGGAGACTCAGCATTGGTAATCCATCAAGTCAACAAAGAATGGGACACTCGGGATGCAAAACTAATCCCATACCGAGACCTTATACTGGAGTTGACGGCTGAATTTGATACTATCACTTTTACTCATATCCCGAGGGAAGAAAATCAAATAGCCGACGCACTAGCAACGCTCTCCTCTATGTTCAAGGTGACCTGGCCAAACCATGAACCACGGATAACTGTTAGACACTTCGACGAACCTGCCTATTGCCTCACGATTGAGGAGCAGTCTGACAACAAACCATGGTACCACGACATTAAAAAGTACTTGGAAAAACAAGAATACCCGGAGAATGCCTCAACAATTGATAAAAAGACACTGAGGAGACTTGCATCCAAATTCTTCTTAAGCGGAAGCATCCTATACAAAAGGAATTATGATTCAGTGCTGTTGAGATGTGTAGATAAAAACGAGGCCAAGGAGATTATTAGGGAGGTACATGAAGGAACCTTTGGGACCCATGCAAACGGACACTCAATGGCTAGAAAGATACTGCGAGCAGGGTATTACTGGTTGACAATGGAGGCCGACTGTTTCCAATATTCAAGGACCTGTCACAAGTGCCAGATCTACGCTGACAAGGTGCACGTACCACCAAACCCGTTGAACGTTCTGAGTTCACCATGGCCATTTGCAATGTGGGGAATCGACATGATAGGGATGATAGAACCTAAAGCTTCGAATGGACACCGATTTATATTGGTTGCCATAGACTACTTCACCAAATGGGTCGAAGTTGCCTCCTACACCAACGTGACGAGACAAGTAGTCACTCGGTTCATCAAGCATAATATCATATGTCGGTATGGGGTTCCAAGTAGGATTATCACCGATAATGGGTCGAATTTGAACAATAACATGATGAGGGAGCTGTGCGAGGAGTTCAAGATCGAACACCATAATTCTTCACCATACAAGCCTAAGATGAATGGCGCTGTCGAAGCTGCAAACAAAAATATCAAAAAGATAATACAAAAGATGGTGAAAACATACAAGGATTGGCACGAGATGCTTCCCTACGCCCTACACGGTTACAGAACCTCGGTGCGTACATCTACAGGGGCAACCCCTTTCTCCCTAGTCTACGGTATGGAAGTTGTCCTCCCAATCGAAGTGGAGATCCCGTCACTAAGAGTCATAGCTGATACAAAGTTAGAAGAATCGGAATGGGTAAAAACTCGTTTTGATCAGCTTAATCTCATTGAAGAAAAACGACTGACAGCTTTGTGTCATGGACAACTCTATCAGAAGAGGATGAAAAAAGCGTTTGATAAGAAGGTCCGACCTCGAACCTACAAAGAAGGTGACATTGTCCTCAAGAAGATACTGTTACCTCGACTCGACGCCCGTGGAAAATGGACACCTAACTACGAAGGTCCATACATTGTAAAAACAGTGTTCTCAGGAGGGGCATTAGTCCTCACCACAATGGATGGGGATGAGCTACCGCACCCAATCAACTCAGACGCGGTCAAGAAGTACTATGCCTAGCAAAAGCAGGATCACCGGACATAAGCCGATGGCAAACTACGAAGGATAAGGGGTCGTGCAATCATCTACTTCTAAAGTCGAAGGATTATTGGGGCCCTCGATAACAAAAAAGAGCAACGGCAGTATTAATATCATTTCTATTTGCCATTTTCTTTCTTCGCATTTCTGTACACTCGCCAATTCAAGGCAATATCAATAAAATTTCCGTTTTGCATATTATGCTTCATTTCTAATTTCAGTACCATTTGCAAAGGATAATTTATTTTTATAAACCCTAACATGGATTTAACATGAGAAACTTACAAACTTTCAACGCAAAAATAATAGAGTAAAACTATGAAATCTCCGGAAGGCTGCAAACGCCCCGTGACGCGATCACTTAAAAATCCAGCAGAATATCATTTCAAAGGATGGTATCAATGGATTAATCAGACTGAGCCGGAAAGTCACAAACAATTCAAAAGAAAAAGGGGTTAAACAAAAGCAATGGGTGATAAGGAGATGAGTGATAAATATAGGGGGTATCATATATACATACATACATCCATCAATATACATGCAACATACACATGTGTAAGCATTCATACATACGCATTATACAAACAACAGGGGCATATGCGCGACATATAAACATAATGCATACGCATTTACAGGAACTAAAATTCCATACAGGTGAATTCTGCAACAACACTTGCAGATAACCCTGTTGGTACAGGTGAATTTGCTAGAACTATAGCAAGTAATCCTATTGAGATATAAACTGCGAGTAGCTTACCAGCACTATGGTAAGTGAGAGATATAAACTGCGAGTAGCTTACCAGCACTATGGTAAGTGAGAGATACAAACTGCGAGTAGCTTACCAGCACTATGGTAAGTGAGAGATATAAACTGCGAGTAGCTTACCAGCACTATGGTAAGTGAGAGATACAAACCGCGAGTAGCTTACCAGCACTATGGTAAGTGAGAGATATAAACTGCGAGTAGCTTACCAGCACTATGGTAAGTGAGAGATACAAACCGCGAGTAGCTTACCAGCACTATGGTAAGTGAGAGATATAAACTGCGAGTAGCTTGCCAGAACTATGGTAAGTGAGAGATATAAACTGCGAGTAGCTTGCCAGAACTATGGTAAGTGAGAGATACAAACTGCGTGTAGCTTACCAGCACTATGGTAAGTGAGAGATACAAACTGCGCGTAGCTTGTCAGAACTATGGCAAGTGAGAGATACAAACTGCGACGTAGCTTACCAGCACTGTGGTAAGTGAGAGGTTCACAAAATGCGAATAGCTTACCAGCACTATGGTAAGTGAGGGATCCACAAACTACGGAGGCTTGCTGGCCATAGCAAGCCAATTACACAACCAACAAAGGTCCTCGCTATGTAAGACTCAGGCGTTAGCAGGGCGTTTCTCTTCATCCATACTCAAATTCAAGGCAAATTTAAGGGTCTTCCAGTATTTAATAACTCTTTGATCGGAACGACGCGAGGTCTACACACTCTCTTGTCGCCCAATCCAAGGTAATTAAATAGGGGCAGCTGTCATACCCCAAAATTTACCTCCCACACTTCTCTCATAACAAGGTTTAAGAACAAACTCCAAAACCTTGCTCACTCAAATGATCCAGTCAACTGATGCAAACTGAAAGGTCGATCACAATCAAGGCATGATTCAAATCATGATCATTGGGAAAACATCAAGTATGGGGTGCATAACCATCATTTGATCAAGAATTGATCATGATTCCATTAATAGAAACTCAGAGATGAACAAATATAGAAAGGTTCAAATTAGGGTTTCTTAGGAGAAAGTCAACCCAACTTTGACTGGGCATAACTTTCACATGGAACATCAGAAATTCCCCACTCAAAGCCTATTTTGAAGGAAATTGAATTCTCTACAACTTCGTGTCTCACAAGCCAAGGCAAAAAATGCTTCATTTAAGAGATACAAGGCAAAAGATTACAGGTCATTTTCAGGCATCCTTCAAAAGCAGTTTTTTCCCAAAGAGGATATGATCAAGATAAAAGCTTCAAATGAAAAATATGTTCCAAAGTGGCTTGTAGAGGACCTCATGAGGTTTCTAAAAAGTCTTAGAAATCCCTCATAACTTAAAAATTGAGTGAGATATGTTTGGTCAAAGTTGGGTAATTTTAGAGGACCAAATGTGAAATAAAGGAGGTCCAAATTGAATTTCTTGCAAGTGGGACTATATTTTATGACTCAAACTTGATCCATAAGTTATCCAAACCATGTACCACGAATTTCACCTTTTATTTATTTTTATTTCATTTAACAATGATTTAAAAATAATATAATTGAAGAAAATCAAGTATTGTGTGAAAAAGATTCATATTGACTATTTCCAATCACAATTATGACATAATTATAATCTATTTTCGTGGTATATTAATTGGGAAGGAATTAATAGAAGATTTGGACAAAGTTAGAAAGTTTCCAATCAAATCTCTAATCAAATTTCTCAATATTGAAAGATTGGATTCAAGTGAGGTTTTGGACAATTTTATTGACCTAACTCGTTGCCTATAAGTACCTAACATATATCACTTGAATAAGGGTTGAGAATTCTGCCCAGAGAGAGAGTTGCAAGAACGAAAAAAAAAGCTCCAAGAACTCAGAATCGGTTTCAAGGAATTTGTGCCTTTCAACGAGAATTGAAGGTTGCAAAAGATTCACAGAAGGATTCTGAACGTGTCTGGATACTCGCACGACTTCAACACCCCCAGAAAAATCTCCAATTAGCCTAAGTAAGTCACTCTGAACTTTGGATCGATTAGCATGATTTACGCATTCATATGATAATTCGTTTGTATATTTTGCTTGTGTCTGATGCTGTGAACGTTTTTGGATCCCTAATTTTGTTTCTGAGCATGTTTCATATGAATCACCATTGAAGACCGTTTTAAGCTTTTAGGGTTCATAATTAGGGCTTTCTGGTAGAGATGAAATTAGGGAAAATTAAAGCCACCATTAGCTTCGCATGGTTTAGACGAAGCGTCTGAAAGGCTCGCGAAAGATTTATGTGAACGTATGAGCTATTCGTTATTATTCAGGTCTATTCGCTACGAAGGAATCTCTAGCAGATTCGTAGCTAATTTATGAGAGATTTGCAGGTCTAGGGGTGGAAGACGATGAGCTGGCATCGTCTGGTTCGTTAGTTTAAATTTCGCGCGCATGAATTTCGATTTGGAGGTTTTGTTTTTATTTATTGAATCAAGTGCGTATATTTAACAATTGGTTTGTCTGGTTGAGTTGGTTGAAACGCGCGCGTTTGAGGGAGAGGTCGCAGGTTCGAGCCTCCCCTCCAACAATATTTTTGTGTAAAATCCCTTCTCTTGATCCAGTGCGTGCACAACATCATAGGCACGCCATACTGCCTCAAATCTGACCCTTGATTCTCACCCCAACCAGATCTGACGCCCTTAGTTTGATGTCCATACCATGAGCCCTCATAACAACCCTACTGAATCAAAACCCTAATAAATTAATTAAATTTGAATTAATTTGTTTGTTTTAAATAGTTTAATATATATTTATATCGCAAAAATTATTTTATAAATAAATTAATATATGATGTATGTTAAATTATAATTTGTTATTCGTGCCGATTAAATTGATTAATCGCTGTGGTTAACAATATTTTTAATTGAAATGTTATTTAATTAAATAAAAAATTGGTTTCTATTATTTGGATAAATGGTTGCAACTATTTTATTAGTTATGATGATTAACCGTCGTCCCTTCGATTTAATTTGTTATTCTTTTTATTCGAATCAATCGATTACGAGGGGTAACAATGCATATAAAATTCTATAAAAATTATTAAAATATACCTTAATTCATCATTAGTAATAATCGAACCAATCGATTAAAATTGGTGGTGATGCAAATTTCAAATCTTTTAACTATGGTAATTGAATCAATCGATTATTGCGGTTAATAGTGACAAATCAGGGTTGTACGCCCACGCCTTCAAATAATTCTCAAATCCATCCAAAATTACAAATTATCAAACTACGATAGGCCATTCAAAAAGCCTCTAAAAAACACATATCAAATCAAATTCCAACTCTAAATGGCGTACAACCCTTCCCGAACTACGTAGACTCTGATCCTCCCTAAGGAAGTACGTAGGCACTTGGCAACAAGGCGAGTCCCCCTCTTCAAAATCTCAATCGTGTCCTAAAATTCTGTTTGCCACATTTCTCCCTAATTCCTGCCATGCAACCCTAATCTTTGACTGTTAGCCTTTAGGAAAGGGCTGAGGGTGCCTAACACCTTCCCTCAGCCTGATTATAATAACTTACCCTCAATCTCTTATCTGCGTAGGGTTTCCTATTCGCCCTTCAGAATAGGTGGCGACTCGAAAGCATAAATTTTTAGGCAGGTTGCTACATATGGAAATTTATCGTGTAGTCGCTATGATTTTATCAAGCTTCTGATAAGTTTCCATTGACCTTAAATCCGAGTACATCATTCACTCACCATCGATCTTCATTACTAACTTTGATAACATACATGACAAGTTTCAAGATGGTTATCTTTAACACATAACAACTAACTTTAATTTCCGCCATTTATTATACCGCTCTGTCGCGGGGAAAAATCGTTGTCTTTTTTTTGGGATGAGACACCTGATGCCTTCTTTGGGCTCGAGTGCTCAAAAAATGATTTTTCTTTTGTACGGACCAAACTTTTTATTATTTCCAAAAGAGGAAAAGGAAAAAAGTTGCAATAACCTTAAAAGTGGGGGAGAGATCTTGGGTAAGAGGGTTGGTTATACGAAGGGAAGGTATTAGCACCCAACGTATCTATAGTACTCTATAGGTTTCTTTGTTTTGTTTATTCCATTCTTGTTATGGTGGAGGTTCTTGTGAAATAGGTGGGACCTAAGGTGTTTGTTTGATTATGCTCGCAAAGATCATCGCGATCCTCTGCATACATATCCCTTAGAGGGAATCAGAGCATCTGTAGCTCGGGGTCTACGGGTGCTAAGGTTTGAATGTTTTTTTTGTTTTGTTTTGCTCGCCAAGGATCGACCTTGTGCCTACGTATTCTCAAAGGGATGTTGAGAAAGTCAGAGCAATCGTAGTTCCCACTTATGCTAGTGGAAGCAAAGGAAAATAGACAAATGTCGTCTAAATGCTAGATGTATCTAATCTATATCATCACATACATCTGTTTAATTTTGTTTGTTTGTTTAACCAGCCTTGTGGCAAAAACTTTCAATGAAGTCAGCCTTGTGACAAAAAGTTTTGATTAATCAGCCAGCCTCGTGGCAAAAGTTTCAATGAAGTCAGCCTTGTGACAAAAACTTTGATTAATCATCCAGTACGGTGGTAAAACAGTTTGATTGATTAGCCAGCCTTGTGGCAAAAAGGTTTAATTGATTAGCCAGCCTTGTGGCAAAAAAGTTTAATTGATTTAGCCAGCCTTGTGGCAAAAAAGTTTGATTGATTGATTGATTGTTTGTGATGATATAAAAGAGATACTCCTAGCATAGAGATGAAAAATGTCTAATCTCCTAGGGTATTTGGTTTGGATATTGGGGATGCTTATAAGAAGCCCGTGGGTCCTTGTACAAAGCCCAAGAGGAGGCTATCCGAGGGTCCTTGCATTGTAAGCCCAAGAGGAGGCTATGGGAGGGACAATCCAGGGTCCTTGCATTGTAAGCCCAAGAGGAGGCTATGGGAGGGTCACTCGTTTGTACAAAGCCCAAGGGGAGGCATGGTATAGTTGGTTTGAGCTCTTAGAGCGATTTCACCGGGAAACCATACTCTATGTCCTAACCTAAACTAGTGGAGATTCTTTGCACGAAGCTCAATAGGAGGCTATGGGGAACCTAGTGTTGTACTAAGTTGAAAAAGCACACATATCACACATATGAACAAACATGAACAAGTATGAACAAGTACATGAACAAATATGAACAATTATATATATGACAAAGTGTGTGTATATAATGGAGTTTATGAAGGAAATATACCTGTAAGCATGATCCATTTGTATATATAGGGGCTCGGGACTCATACTCGAAGAGAGGTCCACTTGAATTTATTCAAAGCTATGTAAACAGGTATTTACAAAAAGGGCTTGGGACTTATACCTACATGGAGGCCCATGGTATATTTTTGGGAAGATTTAAAGAAAAACCTTCATTTTTGATTTGTTATTCAAAGTTAAAAATCAAGTTGATCGAGATATGTACAAAACGGTGTGTGTACAATGAAATACCTAATTTCATGTACAGGAACGGGTATGTACAAAAGGGGCTTGGGACTTATACCTACGTGGAGGCCCGTGTTTTATTTACAAAACATGGTTGATTGTTTATTAACAGAGCGCGAGGTTTCGCTTTTGAAAAACTGTTTGAAAGTTTGTTTTGAAAGAAGTTTATTCTGTTGGAAGAAAAACTGTACAAAAAGAAAAGAAATGGGACTTACACTCTCTAATATTCGAGAGGCCCCTGTTTTATTTTCATAAAACAGGGTGGGTAGTTTTGAAAAAAAAGATGTGAGATTTATTGTTTTAAAAACAGTTTGAAAAGTATTGTTTTGAAAAAGTTTTCTGTACAAAGAAAAATTGTAAAAGGAAAAAAAGAGTGGGTCTTATACTCTCTAATATTCGAGAGGCCCCACTTCGTTTTGAAAATCAATTGATCAATTAAAAGATTTAATCAATGGTTTCAAAAGGAAATGGTTTATCGTTTTTGAAAAGAATTGTGATCGCTCGTTTTAAAACGATTTGAATTTTGAAAGAAGTCAATTTAATCAAGATAAACAAAAGATTATCCTCCATTAACACTTAGATGATTAGGGTTTGCTTCAAAAAATATTTACAAGTGATTAACTTTGAAAATCAAATGAAAAATAATATTTAAAGTATTTAAAAACACTTAAAAATATGTCATTTTAAACCTAATTAAAAACATATTAAATAAATCTTTTTTTGTGATTTTTTTTGATATTGTCAAAATATGTATATTAAATAAGAAGTGTTAAAAAAATGAAGAAAAAATAAGTTGATTTGGTTAGTTAAATAATTAGTTGAAGTTGTGAAAAAAATGAAGGAAAAAAGTGATAAAAAATTGGTTTTGTCTTCCAAAGGGCTTGAACCCACGCACCTTCTCTCACCAGCCAAAACAATGACCAACTGAGCTGCGCGCGCAGCTTGTAATACATACGCATCCAACTGATTATATTTCAAACTCATTTTTCAAATTTCCTTCGCAAAAAATGGCGCCAAGAACACATGAACAATTTGAATTTGAAAATTCTCAAAACTGAATTGTTTGGAACAAGTGAATAGCCTATCTTGCTCGATTTTTCACAAGGAACATGATGGTACCATTTAATTTCATTTATTTTCACTCTAAGATCATTAATTTTCTGGAAATCGTGAAGAACCCTAATTCTATGATTCAATCTGAAATCGTGTATGTGCATGATAAGTTGCAATTGATTGAGGGCTAATGATCCATACATATGCAGAAACATGATGGCAAATCAATTTTTCATTTATGATGCATGTATGATGGAGTTTGAAGTTCAAGAGAGCTTACCTTCAAAAACGGCCAACTGAGAATTGAATTCGTGCCTGGAGGTGTTACAGATGTTGTTTCTTGATCTGGACAGCATCAATGGACCTTATGGAACATGTCTGGATGCTTGGAGTGGATTAAAAACATCTGGATCATTCCATGGAACCCGATCTGCAGTAGAACCAAGTGTGAATCGAGCCTGATGATTCTGAAGTTTTTGATTGATGATGAGTGTTGGGATAGTTCATATGTGACATATATGAGGTGTTGGAAGTGTTAGTTTGGACAGAAATGATCTTGAATGGATTTTGGCATGATAAGACTCAATTTTGGTTCATATGGAAGTGAGGTAGTGATTCTGAGATTTGAGTGTTTTTGGGGTGTGTGGATGGATCAAACACATCACATATGATGTTTAGAAGTTGTTAGAAACATCACTTTGGCCAGAAATTCAAAGGTTTGGAGGTTGAGTTTTCTACCTCACTTTGAAACACATGACTTGTAATTCAAGAAAGAAGAGAGAAAACCTATAATTGTGAGGTTTTGGTGTGATTTGAAGAGTGGAAATGACCTCTATTTATAGGCCAAGGATTCTGAATGAAGAGCTCTTGCAAGTTGATCAAGAATGATGACTTGGCTTAAGAGATAAAATAGCATCTTTTGCATTTAATGCATATGGTTAAAAATGTTAACCATGGTTAAAAATCTCAAGTGCTTCTTATCTCTTTCTATTCTGATCTCAAACCAGAAATATCTCACAATTATTGGTGGTTTATGTCATTGCTTGCATCATTAGGCAAAATGGCTTGAAACTTAGTGAAAATGGCTTGAAATTCAAGTGAAAATGATCACTAAATGCATAATTCAAAACCATAGCTACACTCCATATTTTTTCATGCTCTTGGACATTTTGGAAAGCTCATGTTACACACTTCAAAACCCTAGTTGAAAGTTTCTTCAAGACCTTTAAGGAAATGGGTGAAAAAGATCCATGAACTTTGAAGAAAATGAAGTTTTAAGTGAAATTTTCAAAAGATACCAACTTTGAAGCACCATATCTCTTAAATGGTTGATCTTATGGAAAAAATTTATATGTGTCAAAGTTGTTTATTGGATCAAAATCTACAACTTTCATGTTGGAAGTTTTTTTCAGTTTGTAGGTGAAATTTTGAGAAATTCCCTTCCAAAGTTTGGAAAAAACCATTGAAAAACACTTAGAAAATTTTCTAAGTATGAAAGTCAAACTTTTGACTTTTTGATTCTTGATTGATTTTCTTGATTTTCCTTGATCAAATGACTTCTCATATCATATATTGATGATTCAAAACTTCAAAAGTCATGGTTGACCAAAATTCCCCAAAAGTCAATGGTGATCTTGTACAGTTGACTTTTCAGACGAATCGCGTTTCTGGAGATTTCAAATGAAACAGGCTATCCTCACCAAATGAATAGTATGAATGGATCATATTGAGGTATTAGAGGATATTGAGCCATGATTTGAGTTATGACACCATGTCCTGATTAAAAAGTCAGTGGTTTAGTGAATTAGGTCAAAAAACCCTAATTGTCGATCTGATGAAATTGATGACTGTGGATCTTGAATTGAGATGTAATTTCCATTGTATATTGTTATAGGGATTATTTGAAGATGATTGAAATCTTTGATTGACTTCCTGAGGATTTTTAGGGTTTCCCAAAGGTGATCCCTGATTTCAGTCCCTGATAGTTCAAAACTCTGATCTGAGGATTTGTCTGATCAATCTTTGTACAGGAGATATTCTGAGCCAATAGATTAGGTCAAAATGATGTAATTGGGGTTTTGAGGTCATGTCCCAAGTCATTAGGTCAAATCCTGAGCAAAAGTCAGGAGTATGCTGTCTTCAGTCAAAACCCTAATTCAGTCGATTCAAAGCTGTTGAGTTTGTTGAAGTGAATCTCTGAGGACCAAATGTTGATTGTTGATGAAGATAGTTCATTTGAGATGAAGGGAGAACAAAACCTTAATTGATTGTTACTTGTACTGATGAGTGATTTCCTGATTAAATCCTGCTGAGTCACAAGTAACAAACACAAGCTATGCAGTTTGTTAGAGATGCAAATGATGCATATGTAAATGATATGAGGTGGTATCTTAGGTCAAAAATTGGGGTATGACAGATGCCCCTATTTAAGTTTCTTCAACCTGAGATATGAAGATTGAAAATCTTCTTTTTGATAGGGTGGAAGAGACTTAAATATCAGAAGACGCAAATTTTGGACCTAAGATACCAAAATTGCGAATGATGCAAGGATATCTTTACCGAGGGATATCAAAACTGACTCCGCTGGGGAAAGGAGTTTGGGAAGGATGCCTCAATCCATTTTTTAGGAGGAGAATCTGTTTTTCCTTCGGGAAAGCAAGTGTATGCTTCACCTGGGAATGATAGCTTTGTAAGAAAAGCTTACCTATCGACATTATCGACTATCAACACAGGGATAGACTTGTTTAATAATGCGAAGGTGAAAGGTACGAAACTGTGTTACCGACTACCAGCATGGTGATAGATTTGACATGGTAAAAAGAGTTTCAAAGGTTCGGTTAATATTACCGACTATCAGCCTGGTGATAGACATGTTAATAATATAACCAGAACAAAAGGTTTACCAACTACCAGCCTCGTGATAGCGGTTTTGAAGACATGATCAATTATCAGCCGAGTGATAAAATGATTCTGGAGACTTTGCTAGGGAAATTACTGGTTATTCAGCCTTGTGAACAGTAATAAGGCCCTGATTGTCAAATGGTCTTCATGATTGATTTCCTAGAGAGGAAATTTTTTGAAAGAAACATAAACTGCTCAGATGATGAGGCGATTGTTTATGGTTCAATTTTTCACGACTCTGTTTGAGGAATCGGAATTTGAATTTTTGGTAAAGACAATGTTCTAACCAAGAATGAATTGGAAAGAGACAGTCAAACAAGACTTTGTACCCATGAGGAATGAACTCAACTGGGTATTTTCTCCTTTGTTTTTGAGAGGAGAAACTGAAGCAACCTTCTTCCACGAGGAATGATCTCAGTGGGGAACTGGAGAAAGAAAATGTTTTTTTCTGCTTATGGGTGACAACCTACTGGAGAGATGACACGCCCATACTTGTCTCTTTTTTTCTTTTCTTTTTTTCCTTTTTTTTTCTTTTTGAGGATAAATATATCCTAAACAAGTAAGTATTGAAAAAATGCAAGAATGCATAAATGATGCAAATATGTATGAATGATGAATGTCATGATTGTAGCATGCATACTGACAATACTGACTGACAATGAAGTATATACTGGAGAAGGACCGACGTCGCAATACAACCAGATACTTGGCAAATGTTCTTCAATACGGTGTAGATAACACAGGTGATGAATGATGCTTCGTGCTTTAAACTTCTCTGGGGAAGATAAGCATCTTTTCTTATTGAGATGGAAGAATCTATTCACTGGAGATTGGCATCTTCGTCACTAGGGATAAAAGACCTTCTTCACTGGGGATAGAAGAGCTTCTTCCTATGGAGATAGCTGTTGATGTTCCTTCCGTTGTTCACAACTCAAAGGAAAATTTCGCTTTTATTTTGAAAAAGAAAAGTGAAGTAAATTCATTTAAAACTTTTTTTCTTTTTTTCAAAAGTAAATAACACAATTAAAGCGTCATTTTGAAAGCTAAAAGAAATTAGAGATTGCAAACAAATGGGCACAAGGCTCAAATTTATTTAATAGGATGGAAATCCGCTAAAGGCGTGATTCCATGGAGTATTTACAAAAGTTGGAAATGGTAATTATGCGGAAAAGGCTACATTGAAAGCAATAACCACTATCCCCTTAACAACTTTGAGTTCCAGCTGTGTTTGTCGCTTCAGATTGATAATGATTTGATCGAAGATCCTTTGATGGAAAAAGACTCCTCAGGTGACGAAGTACAGACTGATGCAGTTACTTTGTCATAAATCCCTAATTTTTGCCTAGATTGCCCTTTCAGGTTTTCAATCTACCAGGATGAATTTTTTCTGTTTATTGTCTCTAATTTTTGCCTGGACCGCCCTTTCGGGTTTTCAGTCCACCGAGACGCTCATTTTTGCCTAAGTCGCCCTTTGCGGGTTTTCAACTTACCAAGCTGTTCTTTTGTTCTTTTTTAGACAAAGTATTTCTTGACTGCATCAGCATTCACAGGATATGGGAGTTCATCACCATCCATGGTTGCAAGAGTCATGGCGCCGCCAGAAAATGTTCTTTTGACAACGTACGGGCCTTCGTAATTAGGAGACCATTTGCCCCTAGAATCTGGTTGAAAAGACAAGATCTTTTTAAGCACGAGGTCGCCTTCTCGAAATTCACGAGGTCGAACCTTTTTGTTGAAGGCTTGTTTCATCCTTGCTTGGTATAACTGTCCATGGCATAGAGCAGTCATACGTTTTTCTTCGATTAAGTTCAACTGATCGTATCTGTTTTGACACCATTCAGCCTCTGATAACTTAGTCTCCATGAGGACTCTCATTGATGGGATTTCAACCTCTACGGGGAGCACAGCTTCCATGCCGTATACTAGAGAAAAGGGAGTTGCCCCTGTTGAAGTACGCACTGAAGTACGGTACCCATGTAAAGCAAATGGCAACATTTCATGCCAGTCTTTGTAAGTGACGACCATTTTCTGGACGATCTTCTTAATGTTCTTGTTAGCAGCTTCAACGGCGCCGTTCATTTTTGGTCTGTAAGGAGAAGAGTTATGATGCTCAATCTTGAATTCCTCACACAATTCTTTCATCATCTTGTTATTCAAGTTCGAACCATTGTCAGTAATGATCTTGCTGGGAATACCATATCGGCAAATGATGTTGTTCTTGATAAACCTTACAACCACTTGTCTTGTAACATTGGCATAAGACGCTGCTTCGACCCATTTAGTGAAGTAATCAATTGCTCCCAAGATGAAACGATGACCGTTTGAAGCTTTTGGTTCGATCATTCCAATCATGTCGATACCCCACATGGAGAAAGGCCACGGAGATGAGAGAACGTTGAGTAGAGTCGGTGGCACATGGATCTTATCTGCGTAGATCTGGCACTTGTGACACCTCTTCACGTGTTTGTAACAGTCAGATTCCATTATCAACCAATAGTATCCTGCTCTTAAGATCTTTTTGGACATTGCATGCCCATTTGAATGAGTTCCAAAGGACCCTTCATGCACTTCATGCATTAACATGTCTGCTTCGTGTCTGTCCACGCATCTGAGCAAAACCATGTCGAAATTTCTTTTGTATAGCACGTCTCCGTTCAGGAAGAAACTGCCAGAAAGTCTCCTTAGAGTCTTCTTGTCTTTGTTTGATGCCCCAAGCGGGTACTCTTGAGTTTGAAGGAAGCGTTTGATATCGTGGAACCACGGTTTATCATCGATGACTGCTTCAGTTGCAAACACATAGGCGGGCCTTTCAAGGCGCGTGATTCTGACTTTAGGCACATCATTCCGGTGACTAACTTTGAACATGGAAGATAAAGTAGCCAAGGCGTCTGCCATTCGATTCTGATCTCGAGGTATATGATGCAATTCAACCTTGTTGAAGAAAGTTAACAGACGTCTTGCATAATCTCTATAAGGAATCAAGCCAGGGTGATAAGTTTCCCACTTATCTTTGATTTGGTTGATCACGAGGGCTGAATCTCCATATATGTCGAGGATCTTGATCCTTAAGTCAATGGCTTCTTCGAGACCCATGATACAAGCTTCATATTCTGCGATGTTGTTGGTGCACTCAAATAGCAATCTGGCGGAGAACGGGATATGAGTACCCTTGGGAGTGATGATGATTGCCCCAATTCCATTGCCAAAAGCGTTTACTGCTCCATCAAAAATTAGACCCCATCTTGATCCAGGGTCAGGACCTTCTTCAGGTAATGGCTCGTCACAATCTTTCATCTTCAAGTACAAGACATCTTCATCAGGAAAGTCAAACTTGAGAGATTGATATTCATTAATTGGTTGATGCACCAAGTGATCGGCGAGAATGCTTCCTTTAACCGCTTTTTGAGCACGGTACTCAATGTCATATTCAGATAACAGCATTTGCCATCGGGCAATCCTTCCTGTTAAGGCGGGCTTTTCAAAGACGTACTTGATCGGATCCATTTTGGAGATTAACCAAGTAGTATTGTTGATCATGTATTGGCGGAGACGTTTTGAAGCCCAAGCCAAAGCACAACATGTTTTTTCGAGCATGGAGTAACGAGACTCACAGTCTGTGAATTTCTTACTCAGGTAATAGATGGCATGCTCCTTCTTACCGGTTTCATCTTGCTGTCCAAGCATACAGCCCATGGATTCTTCCAACACGGTAAGGTACATGATTAATGGTCTTCCTTCAACTGGAGGAATCAATATTGGTGGTTCTAACAGGTACTCCTTGATACTGTCGAACGCTTTCTGGCAATCTTCAGTCCATACAACCCCTTGATCTTTGCGGAGAAGCTTGAAAATTGGCCCACAAGTAGCAGTCATTTGAGAGATAAATCTGGAGATATAGTTCAATCGTCCGAGAAATCCTCTTACTTGCTTTTCAGTCTTTAGTGGAGGCATCTCTTGAATAGCTCTGACTTTGTCGGGATCTACTTCAATACCTCTTTGGCTGACAATGAAACCCAAGAGTTTTCCAGATCTAACCCCAAAAGTACATTTGTTAGGATTCAGGCGAAGCTGATATTTCCTTAGTCGTTGAAACAACTTCAAAAGGTATTCAATATGTTCTTCTTCTGTGCTGGACTTGGCTATCATGTCGTCCACATAAACTTCAATTTCTTTATGCATCATGTCATGAAAGAGAGTAGTCATTGCTCTTTGGTAAGTTGCGCCTGCATTCTTTAATCCAAATGGCATCACTTTGTAGCAAAAGGTACCCCATGGGGTGATGAAAGATGTCTTCTCCATGTCTTCAGGAGCCATCTTGATCTGATTATAACCGGAGAACCCGTCCATGAAGGAAAAGACGTTGAACTTAGCGGTGTTATCAACCAGCATGTCAATATGTGGTAATGGAAAGTCATCTTTGGGACTAGCCTTGTTCAAGTCACGGTAGTCAACACACATTCTGACTTTGCCATCTTTCTTCGGAACTGGCACTATGTTGGCCAACCATTGAGGATACTCAGAGGTGACAAGAAAACCTGCGTCGAGTTGCTTTTGAACTTCCACTTTGATCTTGTTAGCCATATCAGGATGAGTCCTTCGCAATTTCTGCTTAACCGGCGGACATTCTGGCTTCAATGGCAAGTAATGCTGAACAATATTGGTATCCAACCCAGGCATGTCTTGGTAGGACCAGGCAAACACGTCAACATATTCTTTGAGGAGGTCTGTCAACTTACTCTTGACATCAGTATCAAGGAGCGATCCAATGGTCACTTCTTTTTTGTCTTCTTCAGAACCCAAGTTGATCTTTTCTAAAGGCTCTTTGTGAGGCAGAATGGCTCTCTCCTCGTGCTTAAGTAATCGAGAAATCTCGTCCGGGATCTCCTCTTCTTCCTCTTCTTCGGCTTCGAACACAGGAAACTCAAAGTTGGGAGAGGGCATAGGGTTATTGCATTCAATGGGTTTATCAATAGTAAATCTGCACATGTGATTTATATTTATTTCAGAAAATTTATGAATGCAGGAGTGTATGCAGATTTTTTTGAAAAGCTTTTTTTTTTGGTTTTTTAGGATTACCATTTCCAGAAAAAGCAAAAATAAAACACATAATGTAGGGAATTCAAAATGACACTTTATTTATGATTCATTTTTGAAACAAAGCCCTAAACACAAACTCATTTGTCTTGGGCGGGACAAAGAGGGAAACTTTTAAAACAAAGCCCTATACACAAAGTTATTTGGGCGGAACATTTAAAAGCGAAGCCCTATAAAACATCTCTCTGCTTTGGGCAAGGCAGGAGGTCAAAATAACAGCGAGGTGATTACTTTGAGCGGCGAACAACATTCGGAACGTCGACAGCTTTCCAGTAGCAACGAACTCCTCTGTGTATTATGTATTCAGGAAAATTCTCCTCAGAATCATCTCCAGCATTGACATTGACCGCTGGTCGAGCAGGATTTGAAGGTCCTGGTTTGTCAACCTTGTTCTTTGTAGAGTTGAAACGGTCTTCTTCTACTTCTTGAAGAGCATAAGATGAGTCACAATCTTCAGAATTTTCAGGATGTATTTCCCAGTCTTCAGGATGAAGAGACTCATTGTCAGCAACACTTTCTGAGTCGGTTGCGGGATCATCTTCCCCTTCATCTTCAAAAATGGCATTTATGTGATAATAACCATCTTCAGGATTATAAACCTTGGCAGATGCGTTGAAGCCGAAATCTTCAGTAACTTCAGGCTGCTGAGAAAATTGAGAGCATTGGTAAGCCTCTTCTGGTTGACTATTATATTCAAAGGAATCTCCCCATCCAGTTGGTTGGATATCCTCAATCGCAATCTTGTAACTTTCAGGCGCAGTATATTTCACCATATAATCATATTTTCCACTTGGTTGTCCCAAGGTGTCCCAGATTTCTGCAGGAACAGGTTCAGTTCCATCGCCTTTGGATTTCTCTGAAGGAGGATATGGTTCTTCCTGAGATATGTATCCCGAGTCATTGAGATAACATTTCCATTCTTCTTCAGTATCGGGTAAACCTTCTTCGATGCATTCTTCGATAAGGACATTAACCTCTTGAGGAATTGGGTTAAGGAATCCTCCACTAATGAATGTTTCTTTGATCGGACGAAAGGTTTCATCCTTCTTAGTGCAGTTTGAGAATGTTGGTGAACATCCGAGACCTGCTCTAGTTTCATTCTTGGTAGGGATCACAACTTGCCCCCAGCCAGTGGTAGTTCCATCTTTCACTACTTTTATCGCCTCTTTGTAAGAAGAGATTGACGCTTTCTTTTTGGAAGATTCGTCTTCTAAAGAGAGACCTTGGAACTGAGTTCCTTCCTCATTATCGGCACTTATAAAAGAGAAATTGGACAAATGACTCACCATCAAGGCTTGTTCTCCACTTATCGTTACCAATTTTCCATTTGTTACAAATTTTAACTTTTGGTGGAGCGTAGAAGTTACTGCCCCTGCTTCATGGATCCATGGTCGTCCTAACAAACAGCTATAAGCAGCTTGAATGTCCATGACCTGGAAGGTGATTTGAAATGTACGTGGACCAATTGTCATGGGAAGGTTGACCTCGCCGATAACAGATTTTCGCGATCCATCAAATGCTTTGACAACTACACCACTGAACTTCATAGGCATTCCTTGGTAAGACAAACGAGCAAGAGTCGTCTTTGGCATCACATTCAAGGAAGATCCGGTGTCTACCAATACATTGGACAAAGAGTCTGACTGACAGTTCATAGAAATGTGTAAAGCAAGATTATGATTTCTACCCTCCTCGGGGAGTTCTTCATCACAGAAGCTTAAATTGTTACAAGCTGTTATGTTGGCTATTATCCCATCAAAGTGGTCAACAGTCACATCATGATCTACAAAAGCTTGATCCAAAACTCTCATCAGGGCTTCCCTGTGGGCTTCTGAATTCAACAGCAATGAAAGTATTGAGATTTTTGAAGGAGTCTGCATAAGCTGATCCACAATCTTGTATTCACTTCTTTTGATAAGCTTCAAAATTTCATCAAAGTCAGGATTGACATTGGTTCCACTGGATTGACCAACATCAGTGTTTGTATTACTGACAGGAGTTTCCACAGGATTCCCTGCTGGTGTACTGATAGAATTTTGTCCGGTCGCAGGAGCAACAGGTTGCTTCGGAGGTAATGGAGTATACACACGTCCACTTCTTGTTACTCGACTCACATCAGCGATGTTCACGGCAGATGAAAGAGTAGGTAAAGGAACTTCTTGTCCATTCTTTATCATTGTGGCATTGTAGTTGTATGGAACTGCCTTGTCAGAGTCATAGGGAACAGGTCCAGGTAGACAAATGATCAAAGGAGCAACAGGAACCTTCGGCTTGTTATAAGTAACTTCCATGCGCTCAGGCATGTTGAAATGAGGAACGATGACGTTAACTGTAGGCATTTCCGAGTTGATATCTGAGACTAAAAGCTCATGCGGATAGCATCCTATCATGTTAACTTCATTTTCATTCCTATTTCTGTAGATCTGAATAGTACCATTATCCAACAGAACTTGGAGATCTCTTCTCACAATCGAACATCCATGAGAATCTACACAACATATGCTACAGGAACCATAGTGATGCTGGCGAAAATTCTGCCCTCGACAGAGAGTGGCGTGCATTTGTACCAAATTGGCTCTTGAGAAATTGATATTATAGACTCGATATGGACCAGGACATCCATACACCATGTTTACAACATGCCCTCCATGATTGGGTAGCGGATTTGCTTGCACATTTGGATTCAAATTTCTGAAAGAGAGGAGATTAGATCTTACCAACCTCTGAACTTCATGTTTCAAAGCTATGCAATGTTCAAGATCATGGCCAGGCGCTCCTTGATGATAAGGGCATGAGACCTCAGCTTTGTACCACCATGGGAGTTTCTCAGGTACTGGTGGTGGTGCTTTAGTCTGAACAAGACCTCTTTCAATCAAAGCAGGGTACAATTCTGTGTAGGTCATTGGAATCGGATCAAACTGTGGAGCTCTTTGTACACGATTCTGATTATTGTTAAACTGCTGAGCCTGTTGTCGAGGCTGTTGTTGTTGAAACTGCGGAGTAAATCTCGGATTCGGTGTTGTATTAACGGCTGGTGCGATAGCAGCTACCTGTCGTTGACGATTAACATTTCCTCTTGGCTTCCCTTGGGACACCATGTCAACACTTTGTTCTTTCTTCTTTGGGAAACCACTTCCAAACTTTTTGGTTCCGCTTGAAGATCCACCTTCTTTAGTTAGACGTCCGGTTCGGACTCCTTCTTCTAGACGCATCCCCATGTTTACCATTTCGGTGAAATCACTTGGAGCACTAGCAATCATGCGTTCATAGTAAAACGGACTGAGAGTATTCAAGAAGATCTTTGTCATCTCTTTTTCTTTTAACGGTGGATTAATCTGAGCAGCAGTTTCTCTCCATCGTTGGGCATACTCTTTGAAAGTTTCATGGTCTTTCTGAGCCATGGATCGAAGCTGATCTCTGTCTGGAGCCATATCTGAGTTATACTTGTATTGTCGGACAAAGGCCTCGCCTAAGTCATTGAAAGTTCGAATATTGGTGCTATCCAAGCCTGTGTACCACTTCAGTGCGGCACCAGTCAAACTGTCTTGAAAGTAATGGATAAGCAACTGATGATTATCTGCATAAGTAGACATCTTCCTGGCATACATCACAAGATGACTTTGTGGGCAAGAACTTCCTTTGTATTTCTCAAAGTCTGGGACCTTGAACTTGGCTGGTATTTGTACACTGGGAACCAAACATAGCTCCTGGGCATTCTTTCCAAACAAATCTTTTCCCCGAATAGCTTTGACTTCCAGCTGAATCTTGTTGAACTGCTCTTGGAGATCTCCTACAAGATTACGCTGATTTGTGCTATCACCTTGATCATGATAAATCTCATTGCCATCATAAGGAACAGTGTGGACCGTAGGAGTCGGAACTGTCATAGTGGGTTGAGAAAGTGCCATAGTGACTTGAGAAAAAGTTACCCCCTGATTTGGAGTAAACTGTGAACTTTGTGCAGCAGGCGCTTCAGTTGTAGCTGTTTGAACCCCAGAGAAATTATGGCGAAATCCTGTACCAAAGCTGAAAGGCGTGCCCCAACCTTCTGGCATGGAGAAAGATGGAATATCGAACGCAACTGTAGAAACTGGAGTAGTGACTTCAGATGTTACCGTCGCTTGACTGTTGGGTGGCGGCGGCTGATTTTGTGCGGTCATTAAGGAGTCAACCAGAGTCGTGAGACTTTCCAACTTTTCCTGAAGGGAGGTCACTGTACCACGAAGCTCAATATTCTCTTGTTCAGAGTGTTCCATTACTCTTCTTCTGCTTGAACGAGTATTGTATCTGTGATCTGATTGCGAGCGCGGTCGAGAAACTTTGAGACGCGACAGCTTGACGATCTATTGGAGAAAGATCCAAAAGATGAGACTCTATACAACAGACTCGATATGCAGAATGATGCATGCAAAAAGAAATTTACGATTTTTCCAAATATTTTAAAGATTATTCTCTTGCAAACATTTGAACACAAACAAATCTTTTATTCATTTATTTTTTATTACAATAATGGGAAATGTTACAACATTGGAGCGTAGCTCCTTACAGAATCAAATGATACATGAAAATTTAAATAAATCCTAAGCATCTTCATCAGACGAAGAACCAAATGCATTGTGCAACTTGAGCTTCATGATTTCTTTCCCATAGCGAGCTTTCAACTCGGCCTTTTCAGCTCTCAGCTTGTCAACCACATTCTTCCAATTGTCAGGTATCGGAGCGTTGCTTGTTGAGCCTTCAAGCTTTTTCTTGCTTTCTTTGATGTATCTTCTGATTGCGGCATCTTTCCGACGGATCTTCTCATCTTTGTTCATGAGCCATCCATCCTGATAATAGAGAGTTTCTTCGTGTTCTTTCACTTGTTTCTTCAACTTTCTATTTTCCACATCAGTTCTTCGAAACTTTTCTTTCCAAGCGTCTTTCTCTATCCTCATCTTGGTCAAAGTGTCTTGGTATTCCTCCATAGCGGGAATGTTGGGTCGTTGAGGCACCACAGGGAACATGGGTTTTTCATAATCATAAGGCATTTGAAACTCCCTTGCTCTTTTCCTTACCCAACAGGTGTAGGCGCTCGTAGCGATACAGTTCTTTGTCTCACCTTTTTCTTTCCATTGGATGTCGTACCAGGCTTTCACCATTTTTGTTTTCAACCCCTGGGGATCATTTCCTTCCTGATAAAAGTAACTTTCCACTGTAGGTCCAATGGGTTTAGTTGAATTTGCATACCCGAGTTGTCGTCGGGCTAGGACTGGATTGTAGTTAATTCCTCCTTGTGTACCAATGAGGGGTACGTTGGCGAATTCTCCACACCTTTCAATGGTTTCTGTACCGCAGCGAGCCAAGGTATACCACTGAATATCATTATTAGTAAGAGACATAAGTCTTTGAGACCATCGCAAACCTTCCCGGTTTTCCGTGAAAATGGGAGACTTAGGTAAGTGCGAAACAATCCATTTAAACAACAGAGGTGCACAACATACAATAATTCCACCACCTTGGTGATTCCTATGATGGACGGAGAAATACATGTCACCAAGCAGAGTCGGAACGGGATTTCCATTCAAAAAGACCTTTATGGCATTGATATCAACGAAGTCGTCGATATTGGGAAACAAAACCAACCCATAGATGAGCAAGGCTAGTACAGCTTCAAAAGCTATCATGCTACCAGTCTCGATGAAGTCAAAGGCTTTCTTTATTAGAAACTGTGAAGGCAAACCTGGAAGGTTTCCTTTGGTAGTCCAATTACTCTCTATTTCAGATTTCTTCAAGTGAGTTCCTGTTGCAATGACTGGTGACTTAGGAATGGCTTCCAAACCATTGAAAGGTATTTTGTCAGACACAGGAATACCCAAAAGATTGGCATATTCTTCCAAGGTTGGTACCAACTGATAGTCTGGAAAGGTAAAACACCGGTAGACGGGGTCATAAAACTGAACCAGAGTTTTGAGAAGCCCTTCATCAACATGAGTGTTCAAAATAGGCAAAAGCTTTCCATGGCTTTTCCTAAAATCAGAAGGATCTTGTACAAAAGACGCTAACTCTTTCAGTCTTTCCACATTAGGCTCTTTGAAACCGTACCTCTTGGTATACCTTTTTTCCATAACTTAACCCTATAATGTTTGCAAAGAAAATTCTCTAAATTTTTGGAAAAATCATGTTTTTATGGAAAAAGATTTTTTTATTTTTTATGGATGTATGAATGCGTGGATGGATGGATGCCACATATTCAAACATGGTAACGCATACATGGTAGCACATACATGGTAATACAGACATGGTAATGGCAACACAAATACATGGTACACACAGGTTCAAAGGTCCAGCGTCACGAGCATGAGGTCAGAGAACCAAAAATGGGATAGTTCTAGTTAATCACCTGCACAACATGTTCTACTGATACGTCAGAGTCTACATTTTTCTTTCGGATATTACCGGCTTTCCACAATTAAACTCATGAGCCAGTAATATTCTCAAGAAAAACTCGTCTGAGTGTGGTTCTCCGCATGACAACTAATCCAAGTCTTCACCTGAATAGTTTCTGCACCACAACCTAATAAGGCCAGGATGGGTTGGGGTTCTACGGTCTCTCAGCTTCTACAGTTCAATGAAAGCAATAATGTCTTCGCAATTAACTCGCTAAACATATATTACAAACAAGGAACCTCCACTGAGCGGAAGGATTCTCACGTGCGCCTGCACATGACTATACCCTCCACCTAATTTCTTATGTGTACTTAATCCGGGTTAGGATTTGTCCATAATGTATCACTTGTAACAGAATCCACACAAGTAACAGAACCAAAGAACCAAACAAGAACATAATAAAAATAAAACAAATAGAAATAACCCTTTCTTTGGAAACAATAAAAAGATGGTCCCCAGTGAAGTCGCCATTTTTCTGTCGCGGGGAAAAATCGTTGTCTTTTTTTTGGGATGAGACACCTGATGCCTTCTTTGGGCTCGAGTGCTCAAAAAATGATTTTTCTTTTGTACGGACCAAACTTTTTATTATTTCCAAAAGAGGAAAAGGAAAAAAGTTGCAATAACCTTAAAAGTGGGGGAGAGATCTTGGGTAAGAGGGTTGGTTATACGAAGGGAAGGTATTAGCACCCAACGTATCTATAGTACTCTATAGGTTTCTTTGTTTTGTTTATTCCATTCTTGTTATGGTGGAGGTTCTTGTGAAATAGGTGGGACCTAAGGTGTTTGTTTGATTATGCTCGCAAAGATCATCGCGATCCTCTGCATACATATCCCTTAGAGGGAATCAGAGCATCTGTAGCTCGGGGTCTACGGGTGCTAAGGTTTGAATGTTTTTTTTGTTTTGTTTTGCTCGCCAAGGATCGACCTTGTGCCTACGTATTCTCAAAGTGATGTTGAGAAAGTCAGAGCAATCGTAGTTCCCACTTATGCTAGTGGAAGCAAAGGAAAATAGACAAATGTCGTCTAAATGCTAGATGTATCTAATCTATATCATCACATACATCTGTTTAATTTTGTTTGTTTGTTTAACCAGCCTTGTGGCAAAAACTTTCAATGAAGTCAGCCTTGTGACAAAAAGTTTTGATTAATCAGCCAGCCTCGTGGCAAAAGTTTCAATGAAGTCAGCCTTGTGACAAAAACTTTGATTAATCATCCAGTACGGTGGTAAAACAGTTTGATTGATTAGCCAGCCTTGTGGCAAAAAGGTTTAATTGATTAGCCAGCCTTGTGGCAAAAAAGTTTAATTGATTTAGCCAGCCTTGTGGCAAAAAAGTTTGATTGATTGATTGATTGTTTGTGATGATATAAAAGAGATACTCCTAGCATAGAGATGAAAAATGTCTAATCTCCTAGGGTATTTGGTTTGGATATTGGGGATGCTTATAAGAAGCCCGTGGGTCCTTGTACAAAGCCCAAGAGGAGGCTATCCGAGGGTCCTTGCATTGTAAGCCCAAGAGGAGGCTATGGGAGGGACAATCCAGGGTCCTTGCATTGTAAGCCCAAGAGGAGGCTATGGGAGGGTCACTCGTTTGTACAAAGCCCAAGGGGAGGCATGGTATAGTTGGTTTGAGCTCTTAGAGCGATTTCACCGGGAAACCATACTCTATGTCCTAACCTAAACTAGTGGAGATTCTTTGCACGAAGCCCAATAGGAGGCTATGGGGAACCTAGTGTTGTACTAAGTTGAAAAAGCACACATATCACACATATGAACAAACATGAACAAGTATGAACAAGTACATGAACAAATATGAACAATTATATATATGACAAAGTGTGTGTATATAATGGAGTTTATGAAGGAAATATACCTGTAAGCATGATCCATTTGTATATATAGGGGCTCGGGACTCATACTCGAGGAGAGGTCCACTTGAATTTATTCAAAGCTATGTAAACAGGTATTTACAAAAAGGGCTTGGGACTTATACCTACATGGAGGCCCATGGTATATTTTTGGGAAGATTTAAAGAAAAACCTTCATTTTTGATTTGTTATTCAAAGTTAAAAATCAAGTTGATCGAGATATGTACAAAACGGTGTGTGTACAATGAAATACCTAATTTCATGTACAGGAACGGGTATGTACAAAAGGGGCTTGGGACTTATACCTACGTGGAGGCCCGTGTTTTATTTACAAAACATGGTTGATTGTTTATTAACAGAGCGCGAGGTTTCGCTTTTGAAAAACTGTTTGAAAGTTTGTTTTGAAAGAAGTTTATTCTGTTGGAAGAAAAACTGTACAAAAAGAAAAGAAATGGGACTTACACTCTCTAATATTCGAGAGGCCCCTGTTTTATTTTCATAAAACAGGGTGGGTAGTTTTGAAAAAAAAGATGTGAGATTTATTGTTTTAAAACAGTTTGAAAAGTATTGTTTTGAAAAAGTTTTCTGTACAAAGAAAAACTGTAAAAGGAAAAAAAGAGTGGGTCTTATACTCTCTAATATTCGAGAGGCCCCACTTCGTTTTGAAAATCAATTGATCAATTAAAAGATTTAATCAATGGTTTCAAAAGGAAATGGTTTATCGTTTTTGAAAAGAATTGTGATCGCTCGTTTTAAAACGATTTGAATTTTGAAAGAAGTCAATTTAATCAAGATAAACAAAAGATTATCCTCCATTAACACTTAGATGATTAGGGTTTGCTTCAAAAAATATTTACAAGTGATTAACTTTGAAAATCAAATGAAAAATAATATTTAAAGTATTTAAAAACACTTAAAAATATGTCATTTTAAACCTAATTAAAAACATATTAAATAAATCCTTTTTTGTGATTTTTTTTGATATTGTCAAAATATGTATATTAAATAAGAAGTGTTAAAAAAATGAAGAAAAAATAAGTTGATTTGGTTAGTTTAATAATTAGTTGAAGTTGTGAAAAAAATGAAGGAAAAAAGTGATAAAAAATTGGTTTTGTCTTCCAAAGGGCTTGAACCCACGCACCTTCTCTCACCAGCCAAAACAATGACCAACTGAGCTGCGCGCGCAGCTTGTAATACATACGCATCCAACTGATTATATTTCAAACTCATTTTTCAAATTTCCTTCGCAAAAAATGGCGCCAAGAACACATGAACAATTTGAATTTGAAAATTCTCAAAACTGAATTGTTTGGAACAAGTGAATAGCCTATCTTGCTCGATTTTTCACAAGGAACATGATGGTACCATTTAATTTCATTTATTTTCACTCTAAGATCATTAATTTTCTGGAAATCGTGAAGAACCCTAATTCTATGATTCAATCTGAAATCGTGTATGTGCATGATAAGTTGCAATTGATTGAGGGCTAATGATCCATACATATGCAGAAACATGATGGCAAATCAATTTTTCATTTATGATGCATGTATGATGGAGTTTGAAGTTCAAGAGAGCTTACCTTCAAAAACGGCCAACTGAGAATTGAATTCGTGCCTGGAGGTGTTACAGATGTTGTTTCTTGATCTGGACAGCATCAATGGACCTTATGGAACATGTCTGGATGCTTGGAGTGGATTAAAAACATCTGGATCATTCCATGGAACCCGATCTGCAGTAGAACCAAGTGTGAATCGAGCCTGATGATTCTGAAGTTTTTGATTGATGATGAGTGTTGGGATAGTTCATATGTGACATATATGAGGTGTTGGAAGTGTTAGTTTGGACAGAAATGATCTTGAATGGATTTTGGCATGATAAGGCTCAATTTTGGTTCATATGGAAGTGAGGTAGTGATTCTGAGATTTGAGTGTTTTTGGGGTGTGTGGATGGATCAAACACATCACATATGATGTTTAGAAGTTGTTAGAAACATCACTTTGGCCAGAAATTCAAAGGTTTGGAGGTTGAGTTTTCTACCTCACTTTGAAACACATGACTTGTAATTCAAGAAAGAAGAGAGAAAACCTATAATTGTGAGGTTTTGGTGTGATTTGAAGAGTGGAAATGACCTCTATTTATAGGCCAAGGATTCTGAATGAAGAGCTCTTGCAAGTTGATCAAGAATGATGACTTGGCTTAAGAGATAAAATAGCATCTTTTGCATTTAATGCATATGGTTAAAAATGTTAACCATGGTTAAAAATCTCAAGTGCTTCTTATCTCTTTCTATTCTGATCTCAAACCAGAAATATCTCACAATTATTGGTGGTTTATGTCATTGCTTGCATCATTAGGCAAAATGGCTTGAAACTTAGTGAAAATGGCTTGAAATTCAAGTGAAAATGATCACTAAATGCATAATTCAAAACCATAGCTACACTCCATATTTTTTCATGCTCTTGGACATTTTGGAAAGCTCATGTTACACACTTCAAAACCCTAGTTGAAAGTTTCTTCAAGACCTTTAAGGAAATGGGTGAAAAAGATCCATGAACTTTGAAGAAAATGAAGTTTTAAGTGAAATTTTCAAAAGATACCAACTTTGAAGCACCATATCTCTTAAATGGTTGATCTTATGGAAAAAATTTATATGTGTCAAAGTTGTTTATTGGATCAAAATCTACAACTTTCATGTTGGAAGTTTTTTTCAGTTTGTAGGTGAAATTTTGAGAAATTCCCTTCCAAAGTTTGGAAAAAACCATTGAAAAACACTTAGAAAATTTTCTAAGTATGAAAGTCAAACTTTTGACTTTTTGATTCTTGATTGATTTTCTTGATTTTCCTTGATCAAATGACTTCTCATATCATATATTGATGATTCAAAACTTCAAAAGTCATGGTTGACCAAAATTCCCCAAAAGTCAATGGTGATCTTGTACAGTTGACTTTTCAGACGAATCGCGTTTCTGGAGATTTCAAATGAAACAGGCTATCCTCACCAAATGAATAGTATGAATGGATCATATTGAGGTATTAGAGGATATTGAGCCATGATTTGAGTTATGACACCATGTCCTGATTAAAAAGTCAGTGGTTTAGTGAATTAGGTCAAAAAACCCTAATTGTCGATCTGATGAAATTGATGACTGTGGATCTTGAATTGAGATGTAATTTCCATTGTATATTGTTATAGGGATTATTTGAAGATGATTGAAATCTTTGATTGACTTCCTGAGGATTTTTAGGGTTTCCCAAAGGTGATCCCTGATTTCAGTCCCTGATAGTTCAAAACTCTGATCTGAGGATTTGTCTGATCAATCTTTGTACAGGAGATATTCTGAGCCAATAGATTAGGTCAAAATGATGTAATTGGGGTTTTGAGGTCATGTCCCAAGTCATTAGGTCAAATCCTGAGCAAAAGTCAGGAGTATGCTGTCTTCAGTCAAAACCCTAATTCAGTCGATTCAAAGCTGTTGAGTTTGTTGAAGTGAATCTCTGAGGACCAAATGTTGATTGTTGATGAAGATAGTTCATTTGAGATGAAGGGAGAACAAAACCTTAATTGATTGTTACTTGTACTGATGAGTGATTTCCTGATTAAATCCTGCTGAGTCACAAGTAACAAACACAAGCTATGCAGTTTGTTAGAGATGCAAATGATGCATATGTAAATGATATGAGGTGGTATCTTAGGTCAAAAATTGGGGTATGACACGCTCTTTATATTTCTCGCTTTATCGCTTTATTTTATCATTTCATCATATTTACATTCCGCCATTTTCTCTTTGTCCATTTGGACGTTTACAATTCCGCTATTTTCTCTTTGTCCACTTGGACATATGTTTATGCTTCCGCTATTTTCCTTTTGTCCACTTGGACCATACTTTACTTTTATGCTAAAACACTAATAAACAACCAAAATCTAAAAAATACATAAGGCTCTCTTTGGACTATCGGTTACTATCCTTAGCATTTTGGAGATTTGGACTTATGGACCTAGTGCCTCTGGACTCTTATTCTGTTATTACTCTGCTGTTATTCTGTCTGTCTGGCATTGGATTGTTGTCTGTTTGTATGTGCAGGTATTTCCTTGAAAGACCTTGATGGTTAATTCCAAGGCACTGATATAAGGATTTTACCCGAAAACAGCCGTTACTCTGCCCGATTTTCATCAGAATCTTAATGTGCTTAATGAAAAATGGTGCTAAGACAATAAGTTCATCTGGATCCCCAAGTGTTAATGTGTTGGTATTGATAAATCCAAAGGATGGGAAAACTACCTTGGCTCTTAATGTCAAGTGTTGGCTTCTTATTCGGTTAGACCGTTTCTTTCCTTAGCTTTTATTTTATGCATTAGGTTAGCCTCTTCATCTCCTCCCATTCTTAAATTTTCAAAATCTTCCCCCTTTTTCCAAAATATTCTTATGTTTGCAAATCTTTTCAAAACTTTTTTTTCTTAAAAATATCTTTCGCCTTTAGTGGCTTTTCTTCAAAAGTTTAGACACCGTTAATTGTCGAAACGAGTGGTTATACCCCACGATTTTGAAATTGATTGATAATAACGAGATCTTTTCCGCGTGAGAGAGCTAGTGGCATACTCGTTAATTTTATCCGAGTTTGAGCCCTTCTTTCATTTGCGATGCAAAGAACTTGTTTGTTCTCATGCTCAAGATCAATGGCTGAGTATTTCTCTCTAACGACAACAAAGTGTTTATTCGTTTTAAAAACGTTTTTCCCAAAAGCGGAACTACATTAGCTCTGACTTCTCCATTGCACCGAGGAGGTATGTAGGCCCAAAGCTTAACGCTTTGCCGAGCTTATTTTAAAAATAAAACAAACCCTTTTTTTAGCACACACACACACAGATTTTTTTCAAAAAGGTTCCCGTGGAGTACCACGGATATGAGGGGTGCTTTAAACCTTCCCTTCATATAATCAACACCCGTACCTGAGATCTCTTTCTTGTTTTGAAAAGAAAACTTTGGGTTTTACGTTCTTTTCCCTTTTCCTTTGAAAAAATAAAGCGCGGTGGCGATTTCAAAATGGAATATTGATTCGAGTCAATCCCATGGCTTCGATATCAGATTTTCCCCGCTACACTATGATATATGGTGTTTCTGGAAACAAAAGTTTTGGTTTTGGCTATGAGGGTGATACCTCACATAAATTTGAACCTGTTGATGATCTGAAGATCACATACAAGCCATTGTATGATCAGTTCAAATATGGCCATGCTCATGATATTAGGCTCACTTCACATGCACAGAAGTTTAACACTGTTCACACCAAGAAGCATGTGACACATCCTAAGAAATATCATGCTGACAAACCTAAAGAATATCATGCTGTTCCTTCTGTTAAATATTATGCTAAACCCAAGTTCAATTAGAACTTGAGGTGAACTAACAAGAAAGGACCCAAGAAATTGTGGGTACCTAAGGAGAAGATAATTTCTGTTGCAGATATCCTTGGCGGCAAAGAGGACAAAAAGCAAAATGTCATGGTACCTGGACTCTGGGTGCTCGCGACACATGACGGGAAGAAGGTCTACATTCCAAGACCTGGTGCTTAAACCAGGTGGAGAAGTCAAGTTTGGAGGAGATCAGAAGGGCAAAATCATTGGCTCTGGAACCATAAGTCTTGGTAACTCTCCTTCCATAACTAATGTACTTCTTGTAGAAGGATTAACGCATAACTTATTGTCCATAAGTCAATTAAGTGACAATGGTTATAATATAATCTTCAATCAAAAGTCTTGCAAGGCTGTAAGTCAGAAGGATGGCTCAATCCTATTTACAGGCAAGAGAAAGAACAACATTTATAAGATTGATCTTTCAGATCTTGAGAAGCAGAAGGTGACTTGCCTTATGTCTATTTCTGAGGAGCAATGGGTCTGGCACAGAAGATTAGGACATGCTAGTTTGAGAAAGATTTCTCAGATTAACAAACTAAATCTGGTCAGAGGACTCCCAAATCTGAAATACAAATCAGATGCTCTTTTTGAAGCATGTCAGAAGGGCAAGTTCTCCAAACCTGCATTCAAGTCTAATAATGTTGTGTCTACCTCAAGGCCGTTAGAACTCTTGCACATTGATCTGTTTGGCCCAGTCTAAACAGCATCTGTCAGAGGGAAGAAATATGGATTAGTCATCGTTGATGATTATAGCCGCTAGACATGGGTAAAGTTCTTGAAACACAAGGATGAGTCTCATTCAGTGTTCTTTGAATTCTGCACTCAGATCCAATCTGAGAAGGAGTGCAAGATCATAAAGGTCAGAAGTGATCATGGTGGCGAATTTGAGAACAGATTATTTGAGGAGTTCTTCAAAGAAAATGGTATTGCCCATGATTTCTCTTGCCCTAGAACTCCACAGCAAAATGGAGTTGTAGAGCGAAAGAATAGGACTCTACAAGAAATGGCCAGAACCATGATCAATGAAACCAATATGGCTAAGCATTTCTGGGCAGAAGCAATAAACACTGCGTGTTATATTCAGAATAGAATCTCTATCAGACCTATTCTAAATAAGACTCCTTATGAATTATGGAAGAACAGAAAGCCCAACATTTCTTATTTCCATCCTTTTGGATGTGTATGCTTTATTCTGAATACTAAAGATCATCTTGGTAAGTTTGATTCTAAAGCACAAAAGTGTTTCCTTCTTGGATATTCTGAACGCTTTAAAGGCTACAGAGTATACAATACTGAAACATTGATTGTAGAAGAATCAATCAATATCAGGTTTGATGATAAGCTTGGTCTTGAAAAACCAAAGCAGTTTGAGAATTTTGCAGATTTTGATATTGATATATCAGAAGCAGTAGAACCAAGAAGCAAAGCTGCAGAAGCTGATAGTCACAGAAGCAATGGATCAGAAGATCAAGTTGCTGCATCTTTAGAGAATCTCAGGATTTTTGAAGAGCCAACAGTCAGAAGATCACCTAGACTTGTTTCAGCTCATTCAGAAGATGTGATCCTTGGGAAGAAAGATGATCCCATCAGAACAAGGGCATTCCTTAAGAACAATGCAGACTGTCAATTAGGTCTTGTTTCTTTGATCGAGACAACTTCTGTTGATCAAGCTCTAGAAGATCCAGACTGGATAATTGCCATGCAAGAAGAACTCAATCAGTTTACAAGGAATGATGTATGGGACTTGGTTCCTAGACCAAAAGGATTTAACATCATCGGCACTAAGTGGGTATTCAGAAACAAGCTAAGCGAGAAGGGAGAAGTGGTAAGAAACAAAGCCAGACTGGTTGCTCAAGGTTATAGTCAGCAAGAAGGGATTAACTACACCGAAACCTTTGCACCAGTGGCCAGGTTAGAATCTATTCGTCTATTAATTTCTTTTGCCACTCAACATAACATCACTCTTTATCAAATGGATGTCAAGAGTGCCTTCTTAAATGGTTATATAGATGAAGAAGTTTATGTCCATCAACCTCCTGGTTTTGAAGACTCCAAGTCTCCAAATCATGTTTTTAAATTAAAGAAATCATTATACGGATTGAAGCAAGCTCCGAGAGCTTGGTATGAACGTTTAAGTTCTTTCCTTCTGGAAAATGGTTTCACTAGAGGAAAAGTGGACACTACTCTCTTTTGTAAAACCTTTAAAAAGGATATTTTAATATGTCAAATATATGTTGATGATATCATCTTTGGAACATCTAATGTTACACTTGGAAAGGAGTTTGCTGAGTCTATGCAGGGTGAATTTGAAATGAGCATGATGGGAGAACTCAAGTATTTCCTTGGGATTCAAATCAACCAAACTTCTGATGGAACCTATGTTCATCAAACGAAGTATGTGAAAGAACTTCTGAAGAAGTTTAATCTTTCTGAAAGTAAAGAAGCCAAAACTCCTATGCATCCAACATGTGTCCTAGGTAAGGATGAGGTAAGTAAGAAGGTAGATCAGAAGTTGTACAGAGGTATGATTGGATCTCTTCTATACCTAATTGCTTCTAGACCTGACATTCTCTTCAGTGTTTGTTTGTGTGCTAGAATCCAATCAGATCCGAGAGAATCTCATTTAACTGCGGTTAAGAGAATTCTGAGGTATCTGAAAGGTACTACTAATGTTGGTTTAGTTTACAGAAGATCCAAAGAATACAACTTAGTAGGATTCTGTGATGCTGACTATGCTGAGTTTAGAGCTTTCATAGAGAAGCAGAATGAGCACAACAATGGGGTTCAAGAGATGCTGGCCAAGATCTTGTCGAGGCTAGGGTCATCTTAGATTGAGTCTTAGTTGTTTTGTTTTTGCTTTTGCTGCATCTGTTTTGTGCATCTTCTCTTCCTTATCTTCTTGTACTTCTGTACTTTTGTCTGCTTGAACTTCAATAAAAATTATCTTTTTCTTCCATGTGTTTCTTTTTGTTTTTCATCTGAATCTTTTATGTTTTTGATGTTATGACAAAAAGGGGGAGAAATATGTGATAAATGATTTGATTTAATCAGTTGCTTTACTAACAGAACTTGCAAAGTTCTATGCTTTAAGTTGTGTTGTTGCAGGAATTGAAGATTCAAGGTCAACATGAGAAGCAACAAGATGAATCAAGCTCTTGGATTCTTGAAGCAAGCTGAGTGCTATGAAGCTTCAGGATCAGAAGCAGGAAGGAAGAATGTTCAGATAATCTGATGATAGAATATAATCTGAAACATTATGTCTATTTGTTCTGATACATTTTATATGTTCTGATACATTTTATATGGCTCTGATACATATTATGTGTTCTGAAACATATTCTATGTTCTGACTTATTCATGCTGACTTTTGTCGTTTAGTTTTGTTCTGTAACATTTCAGGATGTAGAGATGCTCTGATGATGCTCTGATACATTCAACAATGTTCTGATACAATCTAGCATGAAGTGATGTAAGAAGAAATTCAAGCTCTGAAGCTGTCCCAATGGAAGCAAGAATCAGAAGCTGCGAATGTTCTGAAGATCAAAGAAATTCAAGTTCTGAAACTGTCCGATGGAAGCAAGAATCAGAAACTGTGAATGTTCTGAAGATCAAAGAAATTCAAGTTCTGAAGCTGTCCGATGGAAGCAAGAATCAGAAGCTGTGAATGTTCTGAAGATCAAAGAAATTCAAGTTCTGAAGCTGTCCGATGGAAGCAGGAATCAGAAGCTGTGAATCTTCTGAAGATCAAGCACTGTGAACGTCTCTACTGAAATACTCAGGGAAGTCTTTTATTATTAAAATTCTTCTAGTATTTATTTCAGGGGAGATTATAAATCTCAGGGGGAGACATATTCACATGCTTATGTTTTAGCTGTGTAATTGTCTTTAGCCGTCTGCTCTTTCTGATCGCAAATTCATATCATTTATATATGTTTTTGTCATCATCAAAAAGGGGGAGATTGTTAGAACAAGATTTGTTCTGATCAATATTCTTAGTTTTGATGATAACAAGGATATGAATTTTGTGTGAGATAATGTGGTACTCTAATACACTGCAATTTCCTTTTCAGGAAATATATAAAGAGTATGCACAAATCAGCGCTCAGAAGCTTTGTCTCAGAAGGTTCAGCATGCAACATCAGAACATGGTCTGGCAAGACATCAGAAGATGGTTGATCGTGAAATTATAGCAAGTGTACTATTTCCTCGATGTAGTAGTAAAGAAGGGTAAATACCCAGTATCGAACTCGCGGACTGCGTGTAAACTACAAGTTTCACAATGATTCAATTGAACAAAAATATCATGGGGGTTGTTTTGGTTTGTTTGATTAATTAGAATTACTAGAAATAAATAAAACACTAAATAAAAGATAGCTTGGTGCAAATATGAGCAGATATGCTAAGGTAGATGTATGAATCCTATGTAACTCCTTGAAACCACCGTGTTCATGAGATGATTTAATTATAACTGTGTATCAATTCTATAAATAGTTCTCCCTAATTCCTTAGTGAAGAACCCCTTAACACTAATTAGACAATCTCAATTCCTCAATAACTGAATTTAGTATTAGGTCTTTTATGCATTAGAGTCTAGAATGAATGATCACTAAAGTGCAATCCTTATTCCTAAGCGATTTGCCGGAAGTGTTTTGATTCACAAGCATTAGGGAGGTTTGTCACGCCAAACCCTAACCGTAGAACGATAAGATACTTTCCAATATAATAAAGCATTAAGAACAATGAATCAAAAACTCAATTTATAATTAAACATCAAATTCATCAACAACGGTTGTGACAATTCATCACATAAAAAGATTCAGGGACATCACCCCTAGCATAGTGTTGTTTAGCTACTCATAATGATAAAGAAAACAACAAGAGTAATTGAAGTCATTACAAGAAATTAGTGGTTGATATGATCTCCAATCGCCAGTGCTCTTGAAGATCTTCTTCCAAAACCCTTGACTCTTCTTTCTCTGTAATTCTCTATGCTCAATGATCCCAGATGCCTCTCTTCTATTCCTGTTAGGTTTTAGTAGTGTTGCTTCACTCACTCAGTATCCGGAATGACCGAAATACCCTTAATGAGGCCCAAGGTTTCCAAAATATCAAAATTAGAACATCTGCCCGCGCTCAACAACACGGGCCGTGTGCAGGAACACGGGTGCCCGTGTTGTCCATCTGGCCCTCACCTCAAAATTCACTTTCTGGGCACTTTTCCACACGGGCCGTGTGCAGGAACACGGGTGCCCGTGTAAAACCTCTGTTTTGCTCTCCAGAATCCACTTTCCAGGCAGCTTTTGACACGGCCGTGTGGGTGCACACGGGTGCCCGTGTTGGCCTCTTCTTTAGCTCTTTCAGCTCCTTTTTCTCGCCTCGGAGCGCCATCTTTCTCGGGATTAACCTGGCCAACAACATACTAACAACCAACGCATAAAATGGCATTTTTATGAAGCTTAAACACACTAATAATGTAAAAGCTCAAACAACCGAAAAACTAAGGAACTTATATAAAAACTTAAAACAATGCCACTTTGTATTACCAAGATTACAACTTTTGATCGGAAAAAGGTGTGGAAACTTACTAGAAATGGTGACCGATCACAACCCCACACTTATCTCATTGCTTGTCCTCAAGTGATGTATCGAGTCAAAACAAAAGGTCACCGACAAGATTCTTTTCTCCACAACACAACCAGGTTTTTCGCAAGGTTCCTACACTTAGCAATCAAGTGTAAGGTTCCCTTCTTCCGACTATCCATGGCATTCCCACCTTCGAGCACGTCTATCACCTGCAAGCTTTTCACATTCTCACAAAATCTCTCCGGGTTAAGGTGTTTACACTCATAGTATCAAGGCATGCATATTACTTTTAACTTTGAATAAATTCTCAAATCACTACACACAAGGATCACACACACTTTATGAGGTCTTCGGGTTGTAACGTGGCTTAGGTTTGGTGGGTTAACAAGGAATGGGATAACGATTGGTTTTAAGTGCTCGGCATCTCATAGGGTTCACTTCTTCACTCATTTTGATCTGTATCTTAAGAATGGGGTTTAAACCTTCTTTAGCTAAAAATGGACAAGGGTACATGCATTATTCTTTTTCTCTTCTCTTTTTTTTTTCTTTTTGTTTTCATAAGATCTATATTCAAAAATTTTTTTCTTTTCTTGTACTCTTTTCTTGTTCCACTCTTCAATGGTTTACAACCCCACACTTAGATCTTTTTATGTCTTTCGAGTGATCTATTATGAATGCCGAGCAATGATACAAACAATGAGAAGGAAAGTGGTGGAAAAATAACACGATGAACAAAAATAAAAATTACGGCTCAAAGGGGGTTAACAATGGATAACATGCAAACGGGATGGTTAAAAAGGCTCGGGGTTAAAACAAAAAAAAAACTTGCCTCAGTGTGCGCTTTCATAGTGTGCTTGTGTTATGAGAAAATACGCAAAATCAAAGTGAATAGTGCCATACCTGAACTTGACTCTCATATGGATGTTATGCATTTGGCTCTGATGTCTCACCGGGTCGGTTAAGCTTGCATGCTTCAACGTACTCTAAGTGTTTTGCCATTTCCTTTCATCAAAAGTTCACCATACTCTCTCTTGGTTCAGTGTGCTTCCTTGCGTCCTACCTTCTTTTCTTGGTTGTGTCAACTTCTGTGGTGCCTGTAGAGATTAAGTGTGAGTTGTGTTGTTCAACCACTTTCTATTCGTTTGCACCTTTTCCGACTTGTATCGAACCTGGTAACACCATGGCAGCATTGAAACTCGAAATAAAAACAAAACAGAAAGACAAAGAACTGGTCAAAATTCAAAAACAGAAAGTAGAAAACAATAAAGCAACTAAAATAAAAATAAGACAATAAAGCAAAATAAAATAAGAAGTAAGACCCTCCCCCACACTTGAACGAAACATTGTCCGCAATGTTTAAATTCCAGTGTGACAGGGCCTAACCGCTTACTGAAATGGTGGTGGAGGAGGGGGATCCTGAGGATAATGCATCATAAGGCGGCGCATCATCTCCTGGACATCATCTATCACTGCCCCTTGCCGAAACAACTCAACACCTTGCCGTGTCTGCTCAGTCCGGAGGGCTCCAATCTCCGTCTGTACCCACCCCCATTGATCTTGAGTCATGGAGGATGACCCATCAGTGTGCTGGAAGAATTGTTGGGGGGGTGGTACCGGATGATCCTGGTTAGGCATGTCATCCTCCATGTCATCACCTGCAAAGTTATGACCATGTGGAGGGCTTTCACCCATATCACCACCTGTAGCTACATACAGCCAGTTAGCACGGTTAGCAATAGAAATAGTGTCAGGTGCCGGTAGTGCCATAATGTGCTGCCCGTGCATCATGAGAGAGTAGTACCCTGGCTGGACTACAATCATTTTTTGATTGACAAGAGTCTGCATGTCAATCTTCTTACCTGGGATAGAGGGCTCCTCTATCAAGAGTTGACTATACTCTAGGTAATCAGCTAGCTGGGTGATCATCCCACCCACAGAGATCTCTCCCGAAGAGGCATTCCCCACCTGTTTAAGGTGATTAGCAGCAAAAGCAGCCACATTTACACGACTTACCTCAATCATATTATTTAGCAGGAACAGTTCCCTCTTAGCACACACCCCTGTGCTATCTCCCCTCGCGAAAAGGGTAAAGGCTAACCCTTTCTGAGCATACCTGAAGCATGGGTTATGAATCCCTGAGGCCTTAGCCCTGCTAGGATTGTACCCCGGTGAACCAGTTATAGCTTCCCAAAATTCACAAGCAGGGAAAGTTTCAGGTGGGGCTCCTGGTCCTGCAGAAGGTAATTTTAAGGCTTCCCCAACCTGTTCTACAGAAAGAGTGTGCTTATTTCCAAACATATAGAATTCAAGATTACCAAAATACTCCATTTCGGAGCCATTCCATTTGTGCCTCAACTTAAAATCTACCGTGCTCAGAAACTCAAGAGTTAGACCCTCATAAGTCGGTGCCTCAAATAACATAAACGGTAACATCCCGATGTTGTGAAACATGCGGTACACTTCATCCTTAAGGCCTAACTTTACAAGGGTCTCATCACAAATATACCGGGTCGGGAGTAAAGTACGCTGCACTAATACATCATACCTGGCTTTGTGCTCAGGAAGGGCAAATGTAATGCCATGGGCATTCTCTTCTTCGTCCCTCCCACGACCGGTTGCGCGACTAGAAGCGCGACGGACACGTTGTCTTGGTTGGGAGGATTCTGCAAGAAAATCATCCCTTACGTTGCGGCGCTGAGTTGTCTTTCGGGGAGGCATGATAAAATCTCTGCAAAAATACAAAACAAGAAACAACACACAAAAGGAAAAATTCGCAGAAATTAAAATGCAGAGAAATCAAAATCTAAACCGATAGGAATGTAGAGGATGATGAGTGGAGTAACTTTTGTGAAGGCAATATGGTGATTAAGTGGGTGTTTGATGGTGGGTGAGTGACTTTAGTGAAGGTGGAGGCTAGGTTTCAATGGAGAAAGTGAGTGAGAAGTGAGAAAAGTGAATGGGTGGAGGAAGAAGAGAGATATAACGCAGGTGGGGCCCACATGGAAGAGTGGGAAAAATTTTAAAATTCTGGCCCGCATAGACCACACGGCCGTGTGGATGCACACGGTTGGCCGTGTTGCTGAACACGGACCGTGTTCCTGCACACGGGTGGCCGTGTTGCAGGTGCTGAAGCTTTCCTAAAAAAAATTCATTTTTCAACTGAGTATGGCTCAACACGGGCCGTGTTGCTACACACGGGCGCCCGTGTTGATGATCTTCTTAGCATCAACTTGTACCTTCTTCGAGTTGCTCCTACCTGTTCAAACTCTACTACCTGCACTAAAACAAAATAAAGAAAACAAAAACACATGTTAATGAAAACAAGCGTGGGTTGCCTCCCACGGAGCGCTGCGTTTAACGTCGCATGGCTCGACGGTCAATCGTCCTACTAAGCAAGACGAATGACATCAACCTGTCCAACTGGTTGACCTTGGAAATATGGCTTTAATCTCTGCCCATTAACTTTAAAGATGTCTCCATTAGCTTGATTTTTTATTTCAACTGCACCATAAGGGAACACCTTATGAACCACAAATGGTCCCGACCATTTGGATCTCAATTTTCCCGGAAAAAGCTTCAAACGGGAATTGTACAGAAGGACCAGCTGTCCTTCCCAAAACTCTTTTTTCTGAATCCTCCTATCGTGCCACTTCTTAGTTTGTTCCTTGTAAACCTTGGCATTTTCATACGCACGATTCCGGAACTCTTCTAATTCATGCAACTGTAAGATTCTAGAATTTCCTGCTAGAGACAAGTCCATGTTCAAGAATTTAGTTGCCCAAAATGCCTTGTGTTCAAGCTCTAAAGGCAAGTGACATGCTTTTCCATAAACAAGTTGGTATGGTGACATCCCGATGGGTGTTTTGAACGCCGTTCGGTAAGCCCATAACGCATCATCTAGCTTTGTTGCCCAATCCTTTCTCGATGAACTCACCGTCTTCTCGAGAATTTGTTTGAGTTGTCTATTAGACACCTCTACCTGACCACTTGTTTGAGGGTGATAAGGGGTGGCTATCCGATGCTTCACATTGTATTTCTGCAGGAGTTTCTCCATGAGGTGATTTAGGAAGTGCGTTCCTTCATCACTAATAAGTGCTCTTGGTACTCCAAACCTAGCAAATATGTTCTCCCTCAAGAACTTTACTACCACCTTTGCATCATTAGTTGGTAAAGCTACCGCCTCCACCCATTTTGAGACATAGTCCACTGCAACTAAGATGTAATTCTTCCCGAATGATGGTGGAAACGGACCCATGAAGTCAATTCCCCAAACATCGAATAGCTCCACCTCTAACATGAAATTTTGGGGCATTTGATTTCTTTTTGAAATGTTCCCAGTACGCTGACACTTATCACATTCTTTTACCATTTCCTGGGAATCTTTGAACAATGATGGCCAGTACAATCCTGACTGCAACACTTTGGAGGCAGTACGATCCCCACTAAAATGCCCTCCATATTCCGAGTCATGACATGCTCTCAACACATCCTTCTGCTCCTCCTCAGGCACACATCGTCTTATCAGCCCATCTACTCCTCTCTTGTATAGGTAAGGGTCATCCCATAGATAGAACCTGCAATCATGAACAAACTTTTTCTTGCGGTTAGAATCAAAATCGTCGGGTATTATACCGCCAACAAGGTAGTTTGCGTAATCAGCAAACCAAGGCACTCCAATAACAGCTAGGATGTGTTCATCAGCAAACTCATCCTTTATTGGACGCCGCTCTTCTGTCTCCTCAATGGGTGACATTCGTGAAAGGTGATCTGCAACAGTGTTTTCACACCCTTTCTTGTCGCGAATCTCTACATCGAACTCTTGGAGAAGTAGAATCCACCTCAGAAGTCTGGGTTTTGAATCCTGCTTGGCAAAGAGATATTTTAAAGCAGCATGGTCAGTATAAACAATCACTTTTGAACCCAACAGATATTGCCTGAATTTATCAAAGGCATACACAACAGCTAGCAACTCCTTCTCGGTGGTTGCATAATTGATCTGTGCAGGGTTCAAAACGTGACTGGCATAATAAATAACATGAAGCAATTTTTCTCTTCGCTGTCCAAGTACAGCCCCCACTGCAATGTCGCTAGCATCGCACATGATCTCAAAGGGTAGAGACCAATCAGGGGCAATCACAATGGGTGCCGACACTAGTTTATTTTTCAGTGTCTCAAATGCATCGGCACACTCTTTATCGAATACAAAAGTCCTGTCTTTAACCAACAAAGTGGTGAGTGGTTTGGCTATCTTAGAAAAATCCCTTATGAACCTGCGGTAGAATCCCGCATGGCCAAGGAAACTTCGAATACCTTTCTCATTCACAGGTGGTGGTAATTTTGAGATAACCTCCACCTTAGCTTGATCAACTTCGATTCCCCTGTGGGAGATCTTATGACCAAGAACAATGCCTTCTCGTACCATGAAATGGCACTTCTCCCAGTTTAGGATCAGATTACTTTCTTGACATCGCTGCAAAACAAGTGAAAGGTTAGCCAAACAATTATCAAAGGAGGAACCAAAAACCGAGAAGTCATCCATGAAGACTTCCATATGCTTTTCAAGCATATCAGCAAAAATAGAAGTCATGCATCTTTGGAAAGTCGCTGGGGCATTACACAACCCGAACGGCATCCTTCTATAAGCGAAGATACCGTATGGGCAAGTAAAGGCTGTCTTCTCTTGATCCTCCGGTGCAACCGCAATTTGGTTGTATCCAGAGTACCCATCCAGAAAACAATAGTAGTCATGCCCGGCCAATCTTTCTAACATTTGGTCAATGAATGGCAATGGAAAATGATCTTTTCTTGTGGCCAGATTTAGTCTTCTGTAGTCTATGCACACTCGCCACCCAGTGACCGTTCTGGTAGGAATTAACTCATTTTTTTCATTAGCTATCACTGTTGTACCTCCTTTTTTAGGTACCACATGAACAGGGCTCACCCATGAACTGTCTGATATCGGGTAAATAAGACCTGCATCTAACAGCTTCACAACTTCCTTTCTCACTACCTCCTTCATAACTGGGTTCAATCTCCTTTGAGGCTGCACCACCGGTTTGTGATCTTCTTCCATGAGAATTTTGTGCATGCACATCGTAGGACTTATTCCCTTGAGGTCTTCAATCTTCCAACCCATAGCCCCCTTGAACTTTTTCAGAAATTCAATTAACTTGACTTCTTGTATATTTTTCAAGCTCGAGCTAATGATGGCGGGACATTTTTCTTCAGAATCGAGGAAAACATATTTAAGATTCTCCGGAAGCTGTTTCAATTCTGAACTTTTTGGCTTTTCTTCATTGCAACCCAATGCTATTGGTTGCCTTAAATCTTCCCACCTATGTGTTCGAGAACCTTTAAAGATAGGTTGAGTTTCCAACATTGATACTACCTCCAAGTCATTATCATCGGCTTCTTCATTTTCTCCGAAAATTGACATGCTCAAAACTTTTTCGAGAGGTAATTGCAATACACTCTCCACATGATCACTTTCTTCCACTTGTTGGAGCACTTGTATATTGCTACTAGTGCCAATATCCTCTTTATGCTTCATGGTATTATGAACATTGATTTTTAACTCTTCATCATAAACCTTCAAAGTCAGAGTGCCCCCATCCATATCTATCATGACTCTCCCCGTTTCCAAGAATGGTCGTCCCAAAATTATTGGCATCTCTTCGTCTTCTGGCATTTCAAGAATTACAAAATCTACCGGAAACACAAACTTATCCACTTTCACAAGGACGTCTTGGACGACTCCGTAAGGTCGCTTGACCGAATGATCTGCAAATTGGAGAGTCATCCGAGTGTCTTGGATTGCACCAATTCCCAACTTTTTGTAGATGGATAGAGGCATGAGACTGATACTTGCCCCCAGATCAATTAGAGCTCTCTTGAAAGATCTATCTCCAATAGTGCAAGGGATAGTAACTGCTCCTCTATCCTTCTTCTTCACTGGTATCTTCATGCCCTGCAAAATAGCACTACAAGTTTCTGTTAGAATAATGGGGTGGTCTGCAATGGTTCGCTTTTTAGCGATGATGTCCTTCATGAATTTGGCATAGGTGGGCATTTGCTCAAGTGCTTCTAACAACGGAATGTTCAGCTCCAGTTTTTTGAATAGTTCCAAGAACTTCTCAAAATTCTTTTCTTGCTGCCCCTTTTTCTTGTTTCTTTGAGGGTAAGGCAGCTTGACTTCTGGTGTTGGTGTTAATACTTTTTCTTTCGTAACTGGTGCTGGTGTTACCACTTCTTCTTCCACTTGCTCATTCTCTCTTATGTCCAGCTCCACCTCAAGCAATTGATCCTCACTCTCCGAATCCTTTTCCACCACTTCACGTGGTTTCCCTCTCCGTGTGGTGACGACATTGATTTTTTGATTGTCTTTAGGATTAGTAACAGTTGCGCTTGGGAGGGCTCCTGGTGCTTGCGGAATTGCAAGGTGTTGAGCAATTTGACTCATTTGTACTTCAAGGTTCTTAATTGAGGCTCCGGTGTTCCTTAAATTGCTACGTGTCTCTTCTTGGAATTGGGAGCTCTGAGCGGCCATCTTTTCAATGGCAATTTCCCAATCCGCCTTTCTTGGACCCTGTGGTTGGTATTGTTGTTGAGGTTGCTGGTATGGTTGTTGTCCTTGAACCTGCTTCTGGACGTTTCCTTGCTGGTCTTTCCATGAGAAATTCGGATGATTTTTCCACCCCGGATTATATGTGTTGGCATAAGGATTGTTTTGCCTCAACATATGAATTTGCTCAACCTGTTCTTGAGTTGCTACACAATGCATAGCAAAGTGCGGTCCACCACATATTTCACAAAGAACCGCTTTAACTGGTTCTACCTGTGCTACTGTCTGAGTTCCAATATTCATCTTTTTTAACCTTCTCTCTACCTCTGCAGCAATCTGATCCTCCATCTTAACAACCTGCTCTGGCAATTTCAAATCAATTTTACCCTCCGGTTGGTTCATGGTTCGATCATACAACTCAAGATGCTCGTTAGCAGCAATTGCCTCTATGATCCTTTTCATAACTGTGGCTGTAGCAAAATTTGTTGAACCACCAGCAGCGGTATCAATAAGCTGCTTTGTCTTAAGTCGCAACCCATTCACAAAATTCTGCATTTGCTCGGTAGCGTCCATGTTATGAGTAGGACATGCAGTCAAACACCTTTTGAACCTCTTGTATGCATCTCCCAATGATTCCCCCTCTTTTTGTTTGAAATTGACAATGTCATATCTTTTTCGGATAAACACCGACGCAGGAAAATATTCATTGAGGAATGCCGTTTCCATCTCTTGCCATGTCGTGATACTTGCAGCCGGAAGTGAGTAAAACCACTCCTCTGCGTCATCAGTAAGTGTAAACGGGAACATAACAAGTCTCTTAGCCTCCTCTGAATGACCTTCGATCTTCAATGAAGTTGTCGTAGTGAGAAATCTCTGAAGATGCTTATTTGCATCCTCGTTAATTCTTCCGGAGAACGGCTTGCTCTCTAACTGGCGAATGGTGGATGGATGCAATTGAAAATGTGCCACATTCACAGGTTGATTAACAATAGTCATCCGGTTGGGGTGAGCATTTGCCCCTCCATAGTCCCCTAACAATCTTTCTGCAGGAGGTTGATTTCCAGCCATGTTAACTGGTTCCTGAACTATCTCCCTGTCAAAGTCCGAGTCGCTGTGCTCCGAGTGCACAGACACTTCGTCGTCGCTTTCCTGATGTGGAACACTAAGACTTGCACTTGGTGCTGCCAGTCTTTCAAGTCTTGCCTTGCGGCGTCTCTCGTGCAGAGCTCTTTCTGGTTCTGTGTCAAAGGAAAATTTAGCTGAGGTCTGACCTCGCATAAACAGTTAGACAACAGTTAGAACAGATACAAGACTGCAACGAAATTAAAATAACAGATAAAAATAAAATTTTGGTCGCAGAGCAACAAAATTTCAATTGACTTAGAGTTCGGCTTATAGTTTGGCAGTCCCCGGCAACGGCGCCAAAAACTTGATCGTGAAATTATAGCAAGTGTACTATTTCCTCGATGTAGTAGTAAAGAAGGGTAAATACCCAGTATCGAACTCGCGGACTGCGTGTAAACTACAAGTTTCACAATGATTCAATTGAACAAAAATATCATGGGGGTTGTTTTGGTTTGTTTGATTAATTAGAATTACTAGAAATAAATAAAACACTAAATAAAAGATAGCTTGGTGCAAATATGAGCAGATATGCTAAGGTAGATGTATGAATCCTATGTAACTCCTTGAAACCACCGTGTTCATGAGATGATTTAATTATAACTGTGTATCAATTCTATAAATAGTTCTCCCTAATTCCTTAGTGAAGAACCCCTTAACACTAATTAGACAATCTCAATTCCTCAATAACTGAATTTAGTATTAGGTCTTTTATGCATTAGAGTCTAGAATGAATGATCACTAAAGTGCAATCCTTATTCCTAAGCGATTTGCCGGAAGTGTTTTGATTCACAAGCATTAGGGAGGTTTGTCACGCCAAACCCTAACCGTAGAACGATAAGATACTTTCCAATATAATAAAGCATTAAGAACAATGAATCAAAAACTCAATTTATAATTAAACATCAAATTCATCAACAACGGTTGTGACAATTCATCACATAAAAAGATTCAGGGACATCACCCCTAGCATAGTGTTGTTTAGCTACTCATAATGATAAAGAAAACAACAAGAGTAATTGAAGTCATTACAAGAAATTAGTGGTTGATATGATCTCCAATCGCCAGTGCTCTTGAAGATCTTCTTCCAAAACCCTTGACTCTTCTTTCTCTGTAATTCTCTATGCTCAATGATCCCAGATGCCTCTCTTCTATTCCTGTTAGGTTTTAGTAGTGTTGCTTCACTCACTCAGTATCCGGAATGACCGAAATACCCTTAATGAGGCCCAAGGTTTCCAAAATATCAAAATTAGAACATCTGCCCGCGCTCAACAACACGGGCCGTGTGCAGGAACACGGGTGCCCGTGTTGTCCATCTGGCCCTCACCTCAAAATTCACTTTCTGGGCACTTTTCCACACGGGCCGTGTGCAGGAACACGGGTGCCCGTGTAAAACCTCTGTTTTGCTCTCCAGAATCCACTTTCCAGGCAGCTTTTGACACGGCCGTGTGGGTGCACACGGGTGCCCGTGTTGGCCTCTTCTTTAGCTCTTTCAGCTCCTTTTTCTCGCCTCGGAGCGCCATCTTTCTCGGGATTAACCTGGCCAACAACATACTAACAACCAACGCATAAAATGGCATTTTTATGAAGCTTAAACACACTAATAATGTAAAAGCTCAAACAACCGAAAAACTAAGGAACTTATATAAAAACTTAAAACAATGCCACTTTGTATTACCAAGATTACAACTTTTGATCGGAAAAAGGTGTGGAAACTTACTAGAAATGGTGACCGATCAATGGTCAAAGCAGAATCAGAACATGGGTCTATGGAAGCATCAGAAGAACTTGAGATCAGAAGCAGAAGCACTGAAGTTCTCATGGTATCACGCTCAGAAGCACTTCAAGGTCAGAAGACAAGATGATGCTCTGCACCAAGCTGTTTGACTCTGATGATATTCAAACGTTGTATACACAAACATCAGATCATAAGCAAGTACAAGATGGCAGGCTACGCTGACTGACAAAAGGAACGTTAGAAGCTATTAAAGGCAACGTCAGTAGACACAGCGTGAACAAGGCTCGAGGTAGTTGACAAAAGAGTGAAACATTAAATGCAATGCTGTACAGAATTGTCATACCCTAATTTTTGACCCCCCTGAGATGACATATCTTCAGGATTCACATCAGGTCAAAGAAAGTACCCAGAGCAGTCACTTCTTCATCTGGCATTTAATCAAGGATGTTCAAAGACAAGAAAACTCAGGCAAAGGATCAATCAATAGAAGGATTGGTCTCTAACACAATCATAGGACTCAAAATCTTCACTTTTATATTCACCTATGATTGATTAGACACCCATTCATCCGAGTACAGGTTTACTCAGGTCACCAGACTAGGGTTTTTGAGCCTATCAAGGACTGAAATCAGGGATCACCTTTGGGAAACCCTAAAAAGCTCCAGGACATCTATTAAAGACTTCAATCATCTTCAAATGATCCATACAATAAGATCCACTGGACATCACACCTCAATTCAAGATCCACAGTCACCAATTTCATCTGGTCGACAATTAGAGTTTTTAACCTAATTCATCTGGATAGTTGACTTTTAATCAGGGCATGGATCCAAAACTCAAGACATGATTCAGGAACCTCTACTACCTCAATATAACCCATTTACATCACTCATTTGAGGAGAATATCTTAATTCCACACAAAAGTCCAAAATCTCACTTTATCTGGAAAAAGTCAACTGTATGGGATCACCTTTGACTTTTAAGATTTTTGGTCAGACCATGACTTTCAAAGATCAATATCATCAATATATGGATATTAAAGTCATTTGACCAAAGAAATTCAAGAAGAATCATCAAGAAGCGAAAAGTCGGGAATTAGGGTTTTTGAGGGCATTGTGGGAACTCAAAATTTCACCTACACAACTCAAAAAACTTCCAACATGAAAGTTGTAGATCTTGCAAAATAAAACAACATCTTACATAGGAACTTTTTTCAAAAGATCAACCATTTAAGAGATTTGGAATTTTCAAGCTTTAGGTTATAAAAACTTAGAAATTCTTCTAAGTGTTTTTAACCTAGTTTTCATCCAACTTTGGGCTCATTTTTCACAATTTTCCCAAATGATTCTGAAGAAACCCAAAACTAATGATTTGAAGTAGATGTTTAGGGATTTCCAAATTGTGCTCAACCTTCTCCAAATTCATTTTGAGCTAGGAGTTATGCTTGTTCAAATTTGGCCTCATAAGGTGAAATTATAGGTCATGTACAAATTGGAACTTTGCAATTTTGTGCAATTAGCTTCACTAAGTGATGCTACACGACCTCTAATACATCTGCAAGCATGCCATACATCAATTTCCATCATTGCATAAGGATTGAAGAAGATTCCCAAAAACAAAGGCATGTGATTATGTAATGATTGCATTTTTGAATTTATGGCAAATGGTGAATCATCAAGGAATCTTGCTCTAAGCCAATTAGAACTCTCCTCTGTTTCAAAAATGTTCCCTAAGACCATACAAGATCAATGGTTGGGGAAGCTAGCCCGAAAATGCATCATTGCATTTGGGATATTTTCAAAATTTCTTCATGGCTAAGAAACCAAACTCACTTCACTAAGCAAGCTTGCTATGTTCAATTGCTCTGAACCATTTGCCTATAAATAGAGGGGTCCTTCTCATTCAGAAAACACACCAAAGCAACAGAATTCTTGCTTTCTCTCTTCTTTCTTCATACTTAAGGTTTTTAAAGGTTCTTTGGCAAGAAGACTCGGATTCTTCAAACCAGAGCTCTTCCTTTGGAATTAAGTATTCAAACACCTTAGGAGAGTCATTTAGAGGTGATCCAAACCTCTGAAACACTTCTGTACGTGGGGGATCATCATCTTCACCTCTCACTTGGAGCTGTTGCAGTTGGGGTCGAGCAAGAGGTTCTGGGCACTTTCAGTCCAAGTTAAGCATCTCAACACCTTCCAGGAGGATCACTGAAGCTATCTGGATCGTTGCAACAACTCTGCAACACACTTTGATCAGAGCCAAATCTTCATTTTTCAGGTAAGTTTCAAAAGCTTCAAACTCTATGATTCACGCATGATAAATTTAAAATGAAGTTACCAGTTGGTTTATGCACCTTCATAGATCATTAGCCCTCAATCAATTGCATCAAATCATGCATATATAGTATTTCATGTTTAATTTCAGTTTTAGGGTTCTTAGTGTTCATGCTTGCGAATTTTATGTTACACTTAGAATAAATGAAATTAAAGGACACCATCATGATCCTCGTCCAAAAACGAGCAAAATCCATCTTTACATCTTTGAATTTAGTTGAGAATTGAGGGAGATAGGATTTCCAGAAATTGAAATCGTGAGGTTGAAGATGAAGTTGCTTTGCGCGCGTTTTTTTTTGAATTCTCAGAAGCAAGTTTAAAATATAATCAATTGGAAGCGTGTTTTGAACGATTAAAACGTTCAGCTCACTTGGTTACAAGCGCCTCTCACTTTCTCATGCCTTAGGTCTGGGGTTCGATCCCCCCTCAGACCTTTTGTTTTTTATTTTTCATTTTAACGCGCGTGTTTTATATATAACCAATTGGAATCCCTCTTTAGTCACACTGAGCGTGTAACTCAGTAGGCTTTGATTTGTGTGGTGACCATGGGAGCGTGGGTTCAATCCTTGGTATTGACAAAACAATATTTTTTTATCACTTTTTCCATTTGATTTCTTTACAACTTTAAACAATTATTTAACCTATCAAATTAATTCATTTTAATTTCATTTTTTACACACTTGTCATTTAATATATCTATTTTGTGAATAATAAAAAAAAATCATAAAAATATTATTTATTTCATATATTCTTATTAGGTTTAAAATAGTATGTTTTAAGTGTTTTCTTAAATACTTTGAAAATATATATTTTTATTTTGTTTTAACCTCTAATTACTTTGTGAATAATTTTATGATAAAACCCTAATTATTTAGGTCTTAATTAGGTATAGATTTCATCTTTGCCTTAATTAAGTTGACTTTTGTCAATGTTCAAAACTGTTTTCAGTCTCCAATTAAACGGATGATTAAGGTTTTCAAACAACAAAACCTTATATCATTTCAATCATTTTCAACTGTTTCTCATAAACAGTAAATCATTTTTAAGTTGGCCTCTAATAGAGTGTAAGTCCCAACACCTTTTTCTTTTCATAGTTTGTTTTCAAAAACTGTATTTACAAAATCTTCTTTCTGTTTTCAAAATATTCTTCTGGTATTTGAAGGGCATTATTCCCGGTGAAACTCTTCAGATACCTATGTGACCTATGTCCATCTTCACTTCTTCTGTTTTCAAAAGAAATATTAATTGTTTATCATATATATATTCAACTGTTATCCATCAATTACTGGTAAGGCTTTGTACATACTTCTTCAAAGACCTCCACTCCATCCAGGTTAGGCTTTACAAGCTTTCAATTTACAGTCTTTATTTAAATTATTGTCAAATATAGAACTGTTTATATATATATATTAGAACTACGTTTGAGTGTAAACCCTAGGACAGTTAAACTATATATATATATATATATATATATATATATTATAGGAATATGACCTAGGATTGAGAATGTCTTCCTAGTGAAGGCTCTTTCCTAATTAGAGATCTGTAGTTCAAACCCCCAAGATGAATTATTCCCGGTGAAACATCTTGGCAAAAACCTTAGAATCCAAAAAATAGGACACATCCACCCAAAGAGGAATTATTCCCGGTGAAACCTCTTACCCATTTGCTTAAAGCCAAAATAAGTTCAAAACCACATAGCTTTCTCTTGTGCTATAACAAGGACCCTCGATGACCCTCGATTAGCCTCCTCTTGGGCTTTGTACAAGGACCCACAGGCTTCTTAAAAGCATTTCCAGCTTCCTCTTGAGCTTGTATACAAGGACCCATCAGGTTTCTTATAAACATAGGAACAGGTCTTTAGTCACCTTTTAACATACCCTGGTGAGTTTCTTCAAATTTAAACCAAACTTTAAACAAGCTAAGTTTGTCTCAATTTTACATTGAGTACACCTTTTGGAATGAGAGGCATGGACAGTCTCTGTCACCCTTATCTTCATTAATCTTCCTTAGCAGAGTCTAGGATCCATGTTTTGTTTATCCTCAGTCAGTGTCAGCCTTCATCTTGGGCTTTAAACAAGAAGTCTCATTAGATAATCTTTCTGCCATCATTTTAACAAAAACCCCTGGAAAGGGTTAGCCTCCAAATCATTCTTTCATCTTAATAAAAACCCCTGGAAAGGGTTAGCCTCCAAAGTCAATTAATAAAAACCTGTTTAAAAGAATAAAACCCCTGGAAAGGGTTAGCCTCCAAATCATTCTTTCATCTCAATAAAAACCCCTGGAAAGGGTTAGCCTCCAAAGTCAATTAATAAAAACCTGTTTAAAAGAATAAAACCCCTGGAAAGGGTTAGCTTCCAAAAATCATTCTTTCCAAAAGATAAACTCACCAGCTGAGACAAAATCCCTGGAAAGGGTTAGCTTCCAAAAAAATCAGTCTTTTAATAAATAAATCCTTCAGTAGGGTCAAAATCCAACAAAAATAGTTAGCCTCAACCTTGGGCTTCATACAAGGCACCAAAACAATAAAACTCCCTTGTTAATAGTCAGCCTCAACCTTGGGCATTGTGCAAGGCAGATAATAGAGTCTCCCCAATGAGTCCTTCATCATTCAGGTAGCCACAACCTTGGGCTTTGTACAAGGCAGATAAACCATACTTCATGTGTTAAAGATTCCTAACATCTAGGATCTTTTCCCAATTAGAGTCATTCATACTCAGTCAGCCACAACCTTGGGCTTTGTACAAGGCAGAAAATAATATTTTTTCTAGCTAGAGTCAGCCTCAATTCTGGGCTTTGTACAGAATACAAAGATTCCTTGTAATTAATCCCCAGTGGAGTCATCTCCCAGAGTCAATAAATAATACATTAATCAAAAAGCCTCAAGCTTGGGCCTCATACAAGCCAGTTAAAAAATCAAATCTTTTATACAGTAGATAGACATAGCTTTTCTCTATAGAGAGATCTTTCCTCTATCTCACCACATTCAAACAAACAAACATTACATTTCATTTTAATCAAGTCTCCCATTTAGGATTTTGAAAGGCATGAGCTGGCAGTAAAACCCAGACATGTGGTAACTTTCCCTAATTTGGATGAGCATTTTTCTTTCATTTAAGAGGCATTTGACTGGTATACTTGCACGTACACAAGTAAGGTCCCCCTCTTGAATGAAATGAATTCAGTTATTCAGTCACTCTTTTAATGTTTGTGGTGGAATAGTAGAAATACCTCTCTGTAAAGATAACTTCGTGTCTTTTTACTATAAACAGAGATTTAATTCAAGCTTCAACCTTGAGCTTCAAGCAAGGCACCCAAAAATAATTAATAATTAATTAGTTCCCCGAACTACATTAAGCTCTGACTTCCATTAGGGATATGTAGGCATGAGGTTCACAAGGAATCTCAGCGAGCTAATAAAATACCAAAAATAGTCAGTCAGTCAATCTGTCTTTCTTTTATTCAATTCAATTCCTTCTCCTAATACAAAGGAGAAACTTTCCCAATAATCATTAGCAGCACAAACACATTTAGACACAGAGAAGGTTCCTGTAGAGTACTACAGATATGTAGGGTGCTTAAACTCTTCCCTATGTATAACCGACCTCCCGGACTCCAGAATTTCTAGTCTAGGTGAAATCCCCACACTTAGCAAACTCCTAGGGTTTAGTTGAGATCTTTTTTCCCTTTCCTACTCGTAGGACAATAAGAAAGTTCGTGTGATATCGTAGGAAGAACTGAAACAAAATTCATCCCATCCCGGGCGCATTCTCCTTCCAAATTTCGCGTGAAGGGTCTAGCGTGCCGTCCTCCCAAGTGAAACGGGGAGGTAAAAAAACGACACCACAGGAATATGCAAAGCATTAAATGCTCCCAACGGTCATCTTCTCAAGTGCCTATAAATATGAAGTTCTGATGAGAAGCAAGGTTACCAATTCTGAACGAACTTATTCTGAAAAACTTGCTGAAACGCTGTTCAACTCAAAGCTCAGAAACATCATCTTCATCAAAGCTCACTACATTGCTGTTGTAATATATTAGTGAGATTAAGCTTAAACGTTAAGAGAAATATCACTGTTGTGATTATAGCTTTTCAGAAGCAATTGTAATACTCTTAGAATTGATTACATTAATTTGTAAGTAACTAGAGTGATCAAGTGTTGATCAGGATACTCTAGGAAAGAGTGATCACGTGGTGGTCAGGATACTCTAAGAAAGTCTTAGCTTGTGTCTAAGCATTTGTTCCTGGAGTGATCAGGTTGTGATCAGGATACTCTAGAAGACTTAGTCGCGGACTAAGTGGAAAACCATTGTAATCTGTTGCGATTAGTGGATTAAATCCTCAGGTGAGGTAAATCACTCCGTGGGGGTGGACTGGAGTAGTTTAGTTAACAACGAACCAGGATAAAAATAACTGTGCAAATTGTTTTTATCGTTCAAGTTTTTAGACTACACTTATTCAAACCCCCCCTTTCTAAGTGTTTTTCTATCCTTCATCCCATTGTCTAGCAAGAGACTCAATCTTACTCATTATCTCCCTCTAATTGACAAGATTCTTTGTAGAGTCAAACATTGGACTTCTAAATTGTTAAGCTACGCGGGCATATTTCAATTGGTTTGTAGCGTGACATTTGCGATTGCTCAATATTGGATGCAATGCTTTCCTCTTCCGAAATTCGTCATTCATAAGATAGAGGCAATTTGTAGAGAGTTTGTCTGGGCTGGTAACCAGGACACGAAAAAGAGAAGCCCTGTGGCCTGGGAGACTGTGTGTAAACCGGCTTACCAAGGGGGTTATGACATTATTAATCTGGCTGTCTAGAATAAAGTTTGTATGTTAAAATGTCTCTGGAATATTTGCAAGAAATCAGACAATCTTTGGGTCAAATAGATTCACAATTACTACTTGAAGAATGCTAACATTATGCATACCATTTGCAAGCCAAGCTGGTCGTGGATGATGCATGGCATCCTACAACAGACTGCTCTTATTTCGAGCATTCAGTATTTGTGGGATAAAACGCTGCACAGGAACAGATTTCAGATGAGGGAAATTTACAAGAGCATAATTGATGATAATATCAGGGTTTCTTGGAGATTCATGCTTAAGAACAACACTGCTAGGCCTCGGGCTCTTGTCACGTTGTGGCTAGTTTGCCATGGAAAGCTCGCAACCAAAGATCGTCTTAAACGGTTTGGCATTATTCAAGATAGTGTTTGTAGCCTATGTTCTGAAGTTGAGGAGACAATTGATCACCTCTTTTTTTAATGTCGTATTACTAATGCAATCTGGAAATCTGTTTTGGATTGGCTAGAGGTGGACCACTTTCCTGAGCTATGGTCCCGAGAGCAAATCTGGGCTATAAATAACACGAAGAAGAAGGGGTGGAGAGCTAGTGTGTTGAAATTGGCTATGGCTGAAGCTATCCATGGGATTTAGTTACATAGAAACAGAACTATTTTTAACAGGATACCATAGTTAATACAAAGGAGAGTATACTTGAGAATATTATATATAGAGTTTGGATGTCCAAGAGGATTAGACCTCATATAGCTGCATATATGATGTAATCCTTCTCTTTTCCTTTGGTTTTTCTTGATTAGCTGGATCGTGAGCGATCGCTTTGTACTTCCTGTTTTTTGAATTAATATATATTCCATTTGATTCAAATATACTCTTCTTTATTATTTTTATTATTAATATTTTAAACCAAGTTCATATGGATCAGTATTACAAAGTAATAGTTTTTTAATTTAATAGTAGTGGATTGTTAGTGTAAAAAAGTATTACACAAATATTCAATCAAAATATTTTAGGTTTAATTACAACTTCGGTCCCCTATTTAGCACTTTTTTTGAGTTTGGTCCCTTCATTTTAAAAACCACTATTTTAGTTTTTTTTTTCTAAAGTTTTTAGGTGAATTTTGGTCCCCCATTCAATCTAATGACTATTTTCAGTGACATGGCGCATTTTTTTTGAGCTTGCATGTAATATTTATTCCACGTCACTTTAATCCATTAAATATTAAACATTATTAATATGATTATATTTTACCAATTAATTTAAATAGAGTGAATTAAAATAAACAAAATAATTTAACAAATATTTTACCAACATTATTGTGAAAAGAAGAGGATATGTTTTCGAAAAACACACGCATACGATACAACCATCAACACGATACAACCCATCACCCACCATGAACCCTAACTAATACAATCCATCACCACGAAGAGCACAAGCATACGATACAACCCTTCTTTCTGCGATTCGTTTTTTGATTCGATCGATATGGCAAACCTAAGTTATGTTTCGAGGTAAGTATTAGAATAGAAATTACATCATTTTTAATTTCATCTAAAACAAAACAAACCTAAAACTTTAGATTTCATGGATTGGTTTTAATTTGACTATGGTATTTTCGTCCATGGATACCCACTTTTGTTAATAGATAAGAAAACAATGTATCAGAGAAAGAAAATGAAAATGAAGAAAATTTGGGTTTCTCTGGATTTGGTTTTCTCCAGAATTTCAACAATTTCATTCAGTTTGAAATTGAAATTGAAACCCTAAATTTGAAAATCAATTTGGTATTTGATTATTTTCGTCTGTTCCAAAGATGATACGAGTATATGGATTTGGAATGGTTCTTTTCAATGGTTTATGCTTGAGGAATGAAGAAAATCTAGAGTTGAATTTGCAGGTTTTCTAATTTAGAGATTTGATGTTGTTGGATTTTTTCATCAAGGTTGATTGTGGAGAGAATAAAGGGGAAGATAAATTTCCACGTTAATTTTCTTGTTAGAGTCATAGGTTTGTTTGTGTTTGGTTAAGAAAAAAAAAGAATATAAATGATTTTATTAATATATTATTAAGTTATTATTATTTTATTAATAAAATATTATTAAAAATTCGATTAATTTTAAAATGATTAGGCATTGACACGACAGGAAACTTAGCCACATCATTAAAAATAAGTCAGAAATTGAATGGAGGACCAAAATTTATCTGAAAACATAAAAATGGATTAAAATAGTGGTTTTTAAAATAGGAGGATTGTCATACCCCAAATTTGTCCTACCCTTAATTTATTTCTAACTGGCTTAGACTTTGCATTCATGTAAATATCTTTTATTAGGCCATCTAACACATCATGCATCATTAATCAATAAAGTTGGCTTGGGATCAAGGATTTTGAAAGAGTAGGGTTTCCTTAGTGTGTACTTCTTTATCATCTCTATGCAAAGCTATTCTCCGTCAAAGATCGAGGTCTATTCCCTAAAGAATGGGTGATCGTTTGACTTATTGGACTTCGTCTGGGAGTCAAGTATATCTCAGGAATTGGTGATCAGTTGCTTCCTTCTTTATGGATTAATGAACTCATTCTCGATATGGAGGACTAGATTCATTCACTTGCATATGGTATCATCATGTATTCAGAGGATCATTGTTGTTTGCCATTTGGTTATGTCCCAACATGAGAAATTTAGATGGTTGAATTATGTGGTTGTGATTGGTTCTTCGTTCCTATTCATGATACAAGAGTTTTTTTGTCAAGATCCCATCATGTTGTGATCCTCGTTGGATTGGGTTTTGTCACATACTCGTGAAGCATACTATTGTGGCATGGTTGACTTTCAGTCAAAGTCAACTGTGAGGGTTGACTTTTGACCAAGTCCTTCTGAAATCTCTGGACTCGTTCTCATCATGTCATTCAAGTTGCAGGTGGAAAAGAATCTTTCAAAACTCAAAAGACAATGGAGAAAAGTCAAACATTCAAAAAAATATGCAAATCCCATCTCAAACATTGTATCCACCTTATCATGTCCACAAGAATCCATTACAAAGTCTAAATTCCACCACAAAGTTCAAAAGTGTTTATTACAAGAAAGCCCAAATCCATGTTCGAAGGACATTTACAAAGAAAATTCGATTTACAAGAAAGGCTTGTGCGCGTCAAAAGGAAAGTGATTCACAAAAGGGGTGCCATTACAAAGAGGATTACATGAAGAAAAATGTTACAAATTAATCACAAATATACGGAATTTATTTACACCGTTTCCCGCTTGACTGGTCATGCAAAATCTAATCCTAAAATCGACACTGCAGCTTAACATTACCACTTGAATCTGCTAACAGTTCCAAACCATTTCGGTAAACAGATTTGCACTGCCCGCCTTGCAAACTAGTTCAGATCTGCACCAAACAAAGACTTGCGTCAGCTCTTCATCACAAAATTTAAACAAGTTAAACTCTTGATCATGTTCACACTCAAATTCAATGCAAACAAAGCTGAGAACAACATATCATTAGATATTCAGAGGCATCCAGCGTTCATCTAAAGCTGACTGTTAGCAATCCTAGAGTGTACATTCATGAATAAAAAGCTAACACAAAAATTAGGCCCAGTTCACCATCAACTCAGTTCCAAGTTCCAATGCAAAAAAATCAAGAAATAGAACTCACCTCAAGCTGAATTGTCATAACCCGATAGCCTCATGATCAAAGCTCCGCATTATCATCGACCCCTTTTATATTCATGATGAGCGTCGTGTACCTTGCGTGCTTCAGTCCACATTCCAATGACCATGAATACCACCTACATAAAACTGAAACAATAAACAGCCCTGCACATAGAAAATCAGTTCGGTTCAGCAATAAACAAAAAACCAAATTCTAAGCTACTGGCTATTGAGTTCACATTTCATTCACAACAAGGACTTGACATTCTATATAGCCTTAGCCTATTGCATAACTAATCTCCCAATTGTTTTACTACTATCACTAATTAAATCCACAGTCAACTTACCAACTGTTTCCTTTTTAGCCCAACCGCAAGCTCCACCCAATCTACTGTGGGACTAACCTATTCAAGCCTTCAAGTATGTCTCCGCCTTCATCTTCATCTAGATGACTTCACTATCCACTTCCATTGTTTGGCCCTCACACATTAAGCTTGAACCTGCATACACAAAAGGGCAATTAACAGAAAGATTCAACTCAGTTCGCCCAGCTCTAACTAATTGCTAACAAAGGCATCAGGTCTTTTGAGATTGTGATTAACATCAGCTTTCAAATTACTAATGTTACTAACAGTTGTTGAACACCTCATAACAGAATCTCACTAACCGATTCTCACCTTAACTAATCCCTAACCATACATAACAAACCTATAACAGAATTTTAACTGAAAAAAACAGAATAACAGAATGTAACTAACCTCTCAATCCTCACCCTTAATCTCATAACAAACTCCCCCTACTTCCCCTTCGATCTTCAACAATTGAAGCTTCTTTAGTCTTTGTTCAATATTCGTCCTCAACAACAACATCACGCAAAGGTCGCTGTCAAAACAAAACAGTTCGAATCGGAATCAAGAGAGACTCGTTTGAGAGCGAAAGTTTGATCGAGAGATGACAAAGCCTGAGAGCGAGAGACATCGGAGAGAGGGCGAAAAGTAATCCGGCCGCCGTCACCGCCGTGGGTGACTGAGAGCAACCGTTTGAGGGTGGAACGAGAGGAATCACGGAGAGACTTGGAGACGTAGGAGGACGGTCGGTGTAGTGACTTGTTCACGGGGACGTTGAGGGTTTCGCCGCCGCGGCCATACGGGTGAGGAAAGGGAGAGAGTCTTCGTGTGAAGTTCAATAGTCACAAGGTCAGACCCTAAATTCCTCTTTTACTTTGTTTTAATTAGCATTAGAATTAGTTAGATTTAATTAGGTTGATTTAGGTTAATTGGTGTTAATTAGAGTTTAATTGAAACTAAGTGAGGTTAATTGAAACTAATCTGAACAAAAATGGACTATTTCCCTTGGGCCACGATTTGCTATTTTCACCCCTTTTGGCCCGTAGCGTTTTTTTAGCAAGAAATAAATCTGTAACAAAAATCCTTGAGACAACGTATCTTTACACCTCCCCCTCTTGGCCCATCATGCCATTTTTGGCAGATAGAAACTGTAACAAAAAACTGTGTCTGGGCCTGTCTCCCTGGGCCCTGCGTCATTACTCTTCACACCACCATTTCAATTCACACCCCCCTGGATCCCTATTATTTTCATGCTAGACTTTAGATTTTTAATTAGTTTTTTACAATACATTTTTTTAGATAATAAAAGAGACAATAAAATCAATAGAAAATTTCTTGGTTAGTTTTTAGATCATTTTTAGGAATTAATGTTGGTCCCTTTAATTGATAATTTTTCACATAAAAACCCATAAAAAAAATAGTAGATTTTTAGGGTAATTTTGACATTAATCCTTTGAATTCTATTTCATAAAAATGCCATAAAAAATAGTAGTATTTTAGTCTAATTTTGCACTAATACTTGAATCATTTCCTTTATGTTTTGTACCATTTCAATGCTTTTTTTGTATAATTGTTGTGTGGTTTTGTTACTTGTTTTTGGCCATATTTTTTGCCTACCTTGCTAATATCATTAGTATGCTCCTTTTAGGATCCCATTACCATGTTAACAACAACTTAGATTAGAATAACAATTAGGCTTAGAAATTAGGCTAGTCTCCCCTTTTTTCTTCATTCTTTTTTCTTTTACAACACTAAAACACCTAACAAATATTCAAATAAAATCCCTCTAAAAAATACAAAGAAAACACTTAAAAAACATTAATAAAAAAGTGAAAATCATTAAAAAGGGAATGGAAGCTTGAATCTCCCTTGCTTAAGGGAATCATTCGAGTGCTTGGATCTCCCTCTGCTTAAGGGCACCATTCGAGCGTAAGTTCCCAAATCTAAAAAACACCAACCAAAGAGTAACTCGAGTTTCCCTTGCTTAAGGGATTTCCTCGAAACACTCAAAATCTCTCTCATCTCTTTTCTTAAGGGCAATGTTATTTCCGCTCGTACGCATCGTAGGCTGTCCTTATGCAAGAGCGCGAACGTTAACTCCGCCCAACTAAAAAACACAAAAACAAACAGAAAATCTTGAGCCGAGCTACGGTAACTCTGATTCCTGAAAAGGATACGTAGGCATCGGGGTAGGGCCCGTGCGAGTACAATTATTTCTTTTCCCTACATTTTACATTCATTTCGCATATAGACATAGACATAGTACACACCCTTTAGATAGAAACAAACATAGGTGGATACCATCGAGTACGATGGGCGTGAGGGGTGCTAATACCTTCCCCTTGCGTAACCGACTCCCGTTCCTAGATTCTCTGGTCGCAAGACCCTGTTCCTTCCTTTGTTAGGTTTTCTGATATTCCTTTCCTTTATAGGATAAATATATTGGTGGCGACTCTGTTCATTTTTTTCGCGAGCGTGCGACAAGGACCAAAATCAAGAAAAATACTAAATAGAGGAATCAACGTTGCAATTAAGCCAATATTTTTAAAATACTAAATTATATAAGTATTTTAAAAAAATTTAGTCTGACTTGGCGAGATATATGATTTTTACCGATTGATAGATTAAAAATAATTTACATAGTTTATGTACCATCCCTTTTTTCATAGTTTTCTTTTTTTTTTTTTAAATTGTTGAAGTAATAATTTTTTTAGTAAAAAGTGTTATATATATATATATATATATATATATATATATATATATATATATATATATATATATATATATATATATATATATATATATATAGGAAGTATATGTTTAGTTTTCAATGATATATTAAATATAAATATTTTTGTAAAACATATTAATAAATATAAATTTATTAAGTAAACTTATATTAAAAATAAAGAAATAGTAAAATATGAACAATTTTTATTTTCTTATGTTTTTTATTTATATTTCTTAGTTATATATCTTTCTTTTCATGAAAATAATTTTATATGGTGGTTGTAAATCTACGATCTAACTATAACAAATCAATTGCATCTTCTTCCATAATTACCCTTTCAGTTAAAAAAATTATACTATAAAAAAAGCTTATCCGCAATTAACAAATGTACCTATTAAATCCCTTCTCTCTATCTCATTACATTAGAAGTATCTTATTATTATTGACCAAATTTTCCATACTTTCCACACTATTCTCTCTCCATTTTCTCTTCTCTCTCTTTTCCCCTCTCAAAATCCATCTCTTTTTCGTCTCTTTCAACATTTTGAAATTCAACTTAAAATTATTATTTTTTATTTTTTTCAATTCATATCATATCTCACTTCTCTCTCCACATTTATTTTTCATTTCACTTCTACTTATATTTTTCTCTCTCTTATATTTTCACTTTCATTTTAATTTTTTCTCTCTCAATTTTGTTTTTTCCTTTTTATTTTCCTAAACATAAATAAATTAATAAATTGAATCTTTTTTAATGAAACAAAGAGGAACACGTAAAAATCTACTATCTAACTATAACAAATTAATTGCATGTTCTTCCATAATTACCCTTTCAGTTAAAAAAAATTACACTATAGAAAGAGCTTATCAGTAATTAACAAATGTACCTATTAAATCTCCTCTCTCTATCCCATTACATTACAAGTGTTTTATTATTATTGACCAAATTTTCCACACTCTTCTCTCTCCATTTTCTCTTCCCTCTCTTTTCCCCTCTCAAAATCCCTCTTTCATCTCTTTCTAAATTTTGAAATTCAAATTAAAATTATTATTTTTCATTTTTCCAATTCATATCATATCTCACCTCTCTCTCCACATTTATTTTTTATTTCACTTCTCCTTACATTTCTCTCTCCTGCCTTTTTCTTTCTTATATTTTTACTTTCATTTTAAGTTTTTCTCTCTCAATTTTTTTTTCCTTTTTATTTTTCTAAACATAAATAAATAATAAATTGAATCTTTTTTAATGAAACAAAGAGGAACACGTAAAAATTTACTCAACCGAAAAACATAATTATTAAACAAAATTATTTTTAAATGTCTAAATTTCTATTTTACTGATGATCGAACCACTATCAGCAAAATATTTTTTATTTTAATTAACAATTGTCTTTATTTGAGAAATAAAATTCTTATTTTCAAATGTCAATTTTTTTCTCACGATGCATTATCAGCAAAATATCTATTTTATTTTAATTAAGACTTATCTTTATTTGAAACACAAAATTCTTATTTTTTAATGTAAAAATTTTATTTTTATCACGGAGCACAATCAACAAAATACTTATTTTATTTTAATTAACAAAAATGAATGACAATTATATATATATATATATATATATATATATATATATATATATATATATATATATATATATATATATATATATATATAAAATTTCTTTAGCCACCTCCCTATGGGGGTCACCCCCAGCGAAAAACCCAAATTACCCCTGCTTCGGAAATGAACTTCCGAAGCATTTTTTTAAAAAAAAATTTCCACAATTCGGAAGTGCATCTCCGAAAACACCTCATGGGGGGTGTTTTCGGAGATGAACTTCCGAAAACACCTTTGTTCAGATTTTGGGGGGTTTCGGAAATGAACTTCCGAATTATGCAGAAACTGTGTTTTTTTTTTGTTTTTCTTAACAGTCTCGTATTTTTAATTAAAGGAAACCGGGAAATAAAATAAGCGACATATAAACAGAAAAAACTAATATGATAAAAAAAGTAATATATACAAGCCGATCCGAATCCAAATAAAAATAGTATGCTAAAGATACAATCCGAAAACAAAAAATAAATAAACCCGACCACTACTGGGTGTTGTAACACCCTTCTAAACCCCGCGGCAAATTAAACAAATTTATTCAGAGTACATGAAACAAGGGTGCCACAATTTCAAAATAAATTAAAACATCATTCAGGCATGTCATGCATTCACTGAGGCAATTCTTATAAATCAAAAACATTTCATGTCAACACAGCGGAAATAGTTCAACAGATTAAGTTTAACATTTTCAAACCAATCCTTCGATATAAAAACAAAACTAGAGTTATCAAAACTTAAACTCTAAACGTTCGCGTCCCCAGTGTTACAACTATCAGAGCATGACACCTGACGCTAACCAAACAACTGACTCATGAGCTAATCCTCACCGAGTCGAATAGCCGCTATCCTCAATCTGAAAATGACAACATGTAAGGGTGAGTCTTCATCATAATTAACAAATGTTATAAGGCTATAAGGCAATAACACATCATAGCTGTATTGTTCACCCAATTGTTTCACAAACAGACATTCAGACAAGTTTTAAAATCACAAAGCAATCAATCAACATCATCAATATTTATAACACTGGAATGCATCCAATCATGTTATAAAAGTCATGCATATGAATGCCACTGACACTATGCATGTGGTACCAACATCATCAAATGGGAATAACCCATGACCGATCCAACATCATCAAGATACGGCCCTGCCGGCACAGATTCCACACAATGGGAATCATGCCCTTCACTGATCCAACACACCCTTATGGATACAGTATCACCAATGAACATGAATGAATGCAAACATATATGAACATACTTATACCATCGTCAAGTCTATGAGTAACATCGTCAAATACCCATTTCATCATAATCATCATCATCATCAAGCATGTTTACATATATATGCATCATTCAATCACAATCACATCATTAATCATCACATAGATTATTTAATAAGGTTCGTTTAGCTCAAAACGGCACGCGAAACGGACCAACGGATCAAAAGTTATGCATTTTACAAAATTCAGCATTTTTCAAAAACCTTCAGTGGTAATCGGTTACCCAAAGGCCAGTAACCGGTTACCCTGACTCACGAAACACATCCCCCTGGTTTTTGTATGGGTAATCGGTTACCCTGCTTTCAGTAACCGATTACTGACTTCCAGAAAATACATCCCCCTGTTTTTTGTATGGGTAATCGGTTACCCTGCTTTCAGTAACCGATTACCGACTCCCAGCCAGCAATATTTCCCTTTTTACACTGCAGTAATCGGTTACCCTGCTCCCAATAACCGGTTACTGCGTACCTGCAACCCTAAATTCTGCAGAAAACAGCATCCCAACCATTCCCAACTCATTCCAATTACACCAATTTGAATAATAGGAAATGAAATGCACACATACCACGAAATACACATTACAATGCATCAATTACACATCAAACAAAGCCATGATCACACAATATCATAGATTTCATACACAAGATCAATTATCATACAATTTGATTCAATCCCTAAACCTATCATATGACTCAATTGACCCGAATCCTACATCTATTCAATATTATTAACCCCTAACCCAATAATAGATGATAATCAGAGAAGTCCCCCCTTACCTTAGTCAAATCCTTGAGTGGGTCTTCTCCCTCTTGGTTCTCTTTCATGTTCTTCAGCTCCTCTTCTCACAACTTCTTGTTTTTCACGTTCTAACTCTTTTTCCTCTCTTTTTTCCTTATTTCATGAAAACATAAAATTAGAGATGGGTTCCCTTACACTTACACCCCCATATTACTAATCCCACCATAAGGCCCAACAACTTAACATTTTATATTTCTTTCCACATAATTCCAATAAAATGCTAATCCAAATTAATTAATTTAAAATTAAATTAAACTAATTAAATTAGAAATTTTGGGATGTTACAACTCTCCCCCACTAAAAGAGTTTTCGTCCTCGAAAACATACCTCAAGCAAAGAGTTCCGGATAGGAATCTTTCATCTGGCTTTCCAACTCCCAGGTGACATTCCCCTCAGCCGGTCCTCCCCAAGCTACTCTAACCAAGGCTATTTCCTTGCCACGCAACTGTTTCAGCTTCCGATCTTCAATCCTTACAGGTAAGGTTTCAACGGTCAAGTTATCTTTCACCTGCACATCATCTACTTGAATCACATGGGATGGATACGCAACGTACTTCCTCAATTGTGATACATGAAATACGTCATGCAAATTTGCAAGCATTGGCGGCAAAGCAATACGATAAGCTACTTCTCCCACTTTTTTCGGAAACTTGGAAAGGTCCAATAAAACGCGGAGTCAACATCTTCGACTTCAACGCCCTACCAATTCCTGTCATAGGAGTAACTCTCATAAACACATGGTCTCCCTCTTGAAACTCAAGTGTTTTCCTCCTGTTGTCATGGTAACTCTTTTGACGACTCTGAGACGCTTTCATCTTCTCTTGAATCATCTTAATCTTTTACGTAGTTTGTTGTACAATTTCCGGTCCAATCACAACACTCTCACCGGACTCATACCAACATAAAGGCGTCCTACACCTCCGACCATACAAAGCTTCAAACGGAGCCATACCGATACTCGAATGAAAACTGTTGTTGTAGGTAAACTCAATCAAAGGCAGATAACTATCCCAAGCACCTCCTTTTTCTAGTACACAAGCACGTAACAAATCTTCTAACGACTGAATCGTCCTCTCAGTCTGTCCATCTGTCTGCGGATGATAAGCAGAACTCAATCTCAGCTTAGTACCCAAAGCCTTCTGCAAACCTTCCCAGAACTTTGACGTGAATCTCGGATCTCTGTCTGACACGATACTCGAAGGAATACCATGTAGGCTAACTATCTTCTCAATATACAATTGAGCCAACTTTTCCATCGGATAATCCATCCTCACTGGTATGAAATGTGCAGACTTCGTCAACCTGTCCACAACAACCCAGATAGCTTCACAATTCTTAACGGTCCTCGGTAACCCAGAAACAAAATCCATTGATATGCTATCCCACTTCCACTCGGGAATAAACATCGGTTGCATGAATCCATATGGCTTCTGATGTTCAACCTTTGACTTCTGACACGTCAAACAAGAGAATACAAATTCAGCAATTTCCTTCTTCATTCCAGGCCACCAAAACAGCTTTTTCAAATCATGATACATCTTGGTAGCACCAGGATGAATACTCAATCCACTACGGTGTCCTTCTTCTAGAATACTCTTCCGGAGTTCAGCAAGATCAGGAACACAAACCCTGTCTCCAAACCTCAATATACCATTCTCGTCAACTCTGAATTCACCTCCTTTACCTTGATTAATCGAAGTCAACTTATCGATCAACTCAACATCAGCTTTTTGACCCTCTCTGATCTCTTCAAGAATACCACTGGTCAGCTTCAGCATACCCAATTTAATACTAGTAGTAGTACCTTCGCATACCAAACTCAAATCTCGGAATTGTTCAATTAAATCCAATTCTCTAACCATTAGCATAGACATATGCAAAGTTTTCCTGCTCAATGCGTCAGCAACTACGTTTGCCTTACCAGGATGGTAATTCAAACCAAAATCATAGTCCTTCAAGAATTCTAACCACCTCCTCTGTCTCATATTCAGCTCTTTCTGGTCAAAGAGATACTTCAGGCTCTTGTGGTCACTGAACACCTCGAACCTCGAACCATACAAATAATGTTGCCACAATTTCAAGACAAAAACCACAGCTGCCAGCTCTAAATCATGAGTCGGATAATTCCTTTCATGCACCTTAAGTTGTCTCGAAGCATATGCGACCACTTGTTGATTCTGCATCAGTACACCACCTAAACCCATCAGCGAAGCATCGCAATAAACAACAAAGGATTCTGCCGGATTCGGCAAAATTAAGATAGGAGCACTTGTCAGCCTCTTCTTCAACGCTTGGAATCCCTCTTCGCATTTTGCATCCCAGATAAAAGTCTGACCCTTCCTGGTCAATTTAGTTAACGGCAATGCTAACTTTGAAAAGCCTTCTATAAACTTTCTGTAGTAACCTGCAAGACCAAGAAAACTACGAATTTCTGACACTGATTTCGGAGCTTCCCACTGAGATACCGCTTCTATCTTCGTAGGATCAACAGCAATACCATTCTTAGAAATCACATGTCCAAGGAAACTAACCTCATTCAACCAAAATTCGCACTTTGACAATTTTGCGAAAAGTTTCTTCCCCTTCAATAATTCTAACACAGTTCTGAGATGTTCTGCATGCTCTTCTTCGTTCTTGGAGTATATCAAAATATCATCTATAAATACTACCACAAATTTATCAAGATAAGGATGGAAGATTCTATTCATGTACTCCATAAAAACACCAGGTGCATTCGTAACTCCAAATGGCATCACCGAATATTCATAATGCCCATACCTTGTTCTAAACGCCGTCTTCTGAATGTCATCTTCTTTCACTCGAATCTGGTGATATCCAGACCTCAAATCAATTTTACTAAACACGCAAGCTCCAACCAACTGATCCATCAAGTCATCAATCCTCGGCAACGGATACCGATTCTTGATAGTAACTTTGTTTAATTGTCGGTAGTCTACACATAGTCTCATAGAACCCTCTTTCTTCTTTACCAATGTCATACCCCAATTTTTGACCTAAGATACCACCTCATATCATCTGCATATGCATCATTTGCATCTCTAACAAATTGCATAGCTTGTGTTTGCTACTTGTGACTCAGCAGGATTTAATCAGGAAATCACTCATCAGTACAAGTAATAATCAATTAGGGTTTTGTTCTCCCTTCATTTCAAATGAATCATCTTCATCAACAATCAACATTTGGTCCTCAGAGATCCATCTCAACAAGCTCAAAGGCTCTGAATCGACTGAATTAGGGTTTTGACTGAAGATAGCACACTCCTGACTTTAGCTCAGGATTTGACATAATGACTTGGGACATGATATCAAGACCTCAAGTGCATCATTTTGACCTAATCCATTGGCTCATAACATCTTCTGCACAAAGATTGATCAGACAAATCCTCAGATCAGGATTTTGAACTATCAGGGACTGAAATCAGGGATCACATTTGGGAAACCATAAAAACCCCCCAGGAAGTCAATCAAAGGTTTCAATCATCCTCAAATAATCCCTATGACAATATCCCATGGAAATTACATCTCAATTCAAGATCCACAGTCATCAATTTCATCTGGTCGACAATTTGGGTTTTTGACCTAATTCACTGAATAACTGACTTTTTAATCAGGACATGGTGTCACAACTCAAACCATGGCTCAATATCCTCTAATGCTTCAATATGATCCATTCATACCATTCATATGGTGAGGATAGCCTGTTTCATTTGAAATCTCCAGAAACGCGATTCGTCTGAAAAAGTCAACTCAACAAGATCACCATTGACTTTTGGGGAATTTTGGTCAACCATGACTTTTGAAGTTTTGAATCATCAATATATGATATATGAAGTCATTTGATCAAGAAAAATCAAGAAAATCAATCAAGAATCAAAAAGTCAAAGTTTGACTTTTCATACTTAGAAAAATTTCTAAGTGTTTTTCATGGTTTTTTCCAAACTTTGAAAGGGAATTTCTCAAAATTTCACCTACAAACTGAAAAAAACTTCCAACATGAAAGTTGTAGATTTTGATCCAATAAACAACTTTGACACATATAAATTTTTTCCATAAGATCAACCATTTAAGAGATATGGTGCTTCAAAGTTGGTACTTTTTGAAAAATCCACTTAAAACTTCATTTTTCTCAAAGTTCATGGATCTTTTTCACCCACTTCCTTAAGGATCTTGAAGAAACTTTCAACTAGGGTTTTGAAGTGTGTAACATGAGCTTTCCAAAATGTCCAAGAGCATAAAAAAATATGGAGTGTAGCTATGGTTTTGAATTTTGACATTAGTGACCATTTCACTTGAAATTTCAAGCCATTTTTGCAAAGTTATGAACCAAATTGCCAAATAATGCAAGTAATGATGCATCAAGACAATAATTGAAGATATTTTCTGATTAGAAGATCAGAATGGAAGAGGATAAGAAGCTTGAAGTTTAACCATGGTTTGGTCACTTTAACCATTTTGCATTAAATGTAAAAGATTCCTTTTTATCTCTTAAGCCAAATCATCAAACTTTGATCAAGTTGCAAAGCTCTGAGTTCAGAATGTTTGGCCTATAAATAGAGGTCATTACCTCATTCAAATTCACACCAAAGTCTCACAAATTATAGGCTTTCTCTTTCTTTCTTAGAATGCAAGTTTCTTAAGTTTCAAAGAGGTAAAATGCTCAACCTCCAAACCCTTGAATTTCTGACCAAAGTGATGCTTCCCACAAACCACAAACATCATTTGAAACTTGTTTGAACCATCCATACACCCCAAAAACACCTAAAACTCAAAATCACTACCTCACTTTCCAAATATGCATAACATGAGACTTATCATGCCAATTTTCATTTAAGCTCATTTCTGACCAAGTTAATCATCCAAACACCATCCATGTACCATATATGAACTATCCCAATCATCATCCATGATCTGAAACATCAAAATCATCAAATTTGATCCTCACACCATAGCTCTGCAGATCGGGTTCCATGAACTTGCTCAAATGAATTCAAATTGTTCCAAGCATTCAAACATGTTCCATAAGGTCCATTGATGCTGTCCAGACCAAGAAACAACAACTGGAACTTCTCACTTGCAGAATTCGATTCTCACTTTTGCCGTTTTTGAAGGTAAGCTACTTGAACTTCAAACTCTATGAATCATGCATCATGAATGAAATATGAACATACCATCTCATTTCTGCACACATGAGGATCATTAACCCTCAATCAATTGCTATTTATCTTGCACATACACGATTTCATGATCAATCTCAGAATTAGGGTTCTTCGTGTTCATCAGAGAATTAATCATCTTAGAGCAAAAATAAATGAAATTAAAGGTCATCATCATGTTCCTCATCCAAAACCGAGTGAGATAGACCCTTTGATCGATCAAAACAACACAGTTTTGAAGAATTTTGAAAATCAGTTAGGGTTGTGTTCTTGGCGCGTTTTTTTGGTTCAGAAAATTCAAATTGTTGTTTTAAAATATATTGAACTGGAAGCGTATGTATTACAAGCCACAAGCGTGGCTCAGTTGGCAAGTGTTTTGGCTGGTGAGAGAGAGGGCGTGAGTTCAAGCCCTATTGGAGACAAAACCAATTTTTTGCAACCTATTTTCTTTCATTTTTTAACAAACTTTAACCATTCATTTAACCAATCAAAATTCATTATTTTCACTTCATTTTTTTTACACTCTTTATTTAATATACATATTTTGACAATGTTAAAAAAAATCACAAAAAAATATTTATTTGATACATTTTTAATTGGTTTTAAAATGACTTGTTTTTAAGTAATTTTAATACTTTTAAATATTATTTTTCATTTGATTTTCAAATTTAATCACTTGTAAATATTTTTTGAAGCAAACCCTAATCATCTAAGTGTTAATTGAAGACAATCTTCTTGTTTATCTCGATTAAATTGATTTCTTTCAAAATTCAAATCGTTTTAAAAAAACGAGCGATCCCGATTCCTTTTCAAAAACGGTAAACCATTTCTTTTTGATTTTCAAAGGAAACTATTGATTAAATCTTTTTAATTGATCAATTGATTTTCAAAACGATGTGGGGCCTCTCGAATATTAGAGAGTATAAGTCCCTTTCGTCTTTCTTTGTACAGTTTTTGTTTTAACAGAAAACTTTTTTCCAAATAAACTTCCAAACAGTTTTTTTAACAAACAAATCTTTCAACTCTTTTTTAAACCATCCACCATGTTTTATGAAAATAAAACATGGGCCTCTCGAATATTAGAGAGTATAAGTCCCTTTCCTTTTCTTTATACAGTTTTTCTTTGTACAGAAAACTCTTTCAAAACAAATCTTCAAACCGTTTTTTCAAACAACGCGTCTGTAAATAAACAGTCAACCATCTTTTGTAAATAAAACACGGGCCTCCACGTAGGTATAAGTCCCAAGCCCCTTTGTACATACCCACTCTAGTACATGAAATTAGGTATTTCATTGTACGCCTTTTGTACATAGCTCAATCTATTTGTTTTAACTTTAATAACAAACCAAAAATGAAGGTTTCTTTAAATCTTCCCAAAAATATACCATGGGCCTCCATGTAGGTATAAGTCCCAAGCCCCTTTGTAAATACCTGTTTACATAGCTTTGAATAAATTCAAGTGGACCTCTCCCCGAGTGTGAGTCCCGAGCCCTGTGTATACAAATGGAGCATGCTTACAGGTATATTTCCTTCATAAACTCCATTATACACGCACACTTTGTCATATATAACTGTTCATATAATTGTTCATGTACTTGTGCATATTTGTTTGTACTTGTTCACATTTGTGATTATGTTATATGCTTGTTCAACTTAGTACAACACTAGGTTCCCCATAGCCTCCTATTGGGCTTCGTGCAAAGAATCTCCACTAGTTTAGGTTAGGACATAGAGTATGGTTTCTCGGTGAAATCGCTCTAAGAGCTCAAACCAACTATACCATGCCTCCCCTTGGGCTTTGTACAAACGAGTGACCCTCCCACAGCCTCCTCTTGGGCTTACAATGCAAGGACCCCGGATTGTCCCTCCCATAGCCTCCTCTTGGGCTTACAATGCAAGGACCCTCGGATAGCCTCCTCTTGGGCTTCGTACAAGGACCCACGGGCTTCTTATAAGCATCCCCAATATCCAAATCAAATACCCTAGGAGATTAGACATTTTTCATCTCTATACTAGGAGTATCTCTGATATATCATCACAAACAATCAATCAATCAAACTTTTTTGCCACAAGGCTGGCTAATCAATCAAATTTCTTTTTGCCACAAGGCTGGCTAATCAATCAAACTGTTTTACCACCGTACTGGATGATTAATCAAAGTTTTTGTCACAAGGCTGACTTCATTGAAACTTTTGCCACGAGGCTGGCTGATTAATTAAAACTTTTTGTCACAAGGCTGACTTCATTGAAAGTTTTTGCCACAAGGCTGGTTAAACAAAAACATCTTTATCATTCTAAGCACCCTAAGTGGCATGGCCCCGGGCTTATAATGAAAAGATTTTTAAACAAAATCAAACAGATGTATGTGATGATATAGATTAGATACATCTAGCATTTAGACGACATTTGTCTATTTTTCTTTGCTTCCACTAGCATAAGTGGGAACTACGATTGCTCTGACTTTCTCAACATCCCTTTGAGAATACGTAGGCACAAGGTCGATCCTTGGCGAGCAAAACAAAACAAAAAAAACCATTCAAACCTTAGCACCCGTAGACCCCGAGCTACAGATGCTCTGATTCCCTTTAGGGGATATGTATGCAGAGGATCGCGATGATCTTTGCGAGCATAATCAAACAAACACCTTAGGTCCCACCTATTTCACAAGAACCTCCACCACAACAAGAATGGAATAAAACATAACAAAGAAACCTATAGAGTACTATAGATACGTTGGGTGCTAATACCTTCCCTTCGTATAACCAACCCTCTTACCCAAAGATCTCTCCCCCCACTTTTAGGTTATTGCAGCTTTTTTCCTTTTCCTCCTTTGGAAATAATAAAAAGTTTGGTCGGTACAAAAGAAAAATCATTTTTTTGAGCACTCGAGCCCAAAGAAGGCATCAGGTGTCTCATCCACAAAAAAGAGGAAACAAAACGATTTTTCGCCCGCGACAACCAACAATACCGGTGCACCCCACGGAGAAACACTCGGACGAATGAATTTCTTCTCAAGCAACTCCTTTAATTGCTTCTTCAACTCGGCCAACTCTGATGGTGACATACGATATGGTGCCATCGACACTGGACTAGTTCCCGGAATCAATTCGATAGTAAACTCTACTTCTCTTTCCGGTGGTAAGTCATTCACATCTTCAGGAAAAACTTCCGGAAATTCACACACTACTGGTAATTCACTACACACCACCTTCTCTTTCAGGTCCATCATTGCGAACAACATGAACACTGTCGCACCGTCCTTAATGGCTTCTTTCACTTGTCTAGCCGTCATGTTCAGATCATCAGTATTAACAGCTTCAGGAAAGATTACCGTCTTCGTAAAACAGTTTATATGAACACGGTTGAATTCCAACCAGTTCATTCCCAGGATGACATCGAGTTGTTTCAATGGAAGACACACTAAGTCCATTCCAAATTCCCTACCAAAAACATCAACAGGACAATTCAAACAAGCAGATGAAGTAGTTACTGAACCCGACGCAGGAGTGTCAATAACCATGCTTCCATTTATTTCAGATATTTCTAAATTCAACCCTTTAGCGCAATCCAAGGAAATAAAAGAATGAGTTGCTCCAGTATCAATAATTGCAACCAAAGGTGTGCCATGAATGAAACACGTACCTTTAATTAATCTATCCTCTGGAGTAGTCTCTGTCCCAGTCAAGGCAAAAACTTTTCCTCCAGCTTGATTCTTCTTCAGTTTAGGACACTGTGGGCTAATGTGGCCCTCTTCACCACAATTGTAACAAGTCACAGTCTTCTTCTTAAAATCAGCGGCAACATGACCCACCTCTTCACACTTGAAGCACTTCTTCTGGTTCAGCTTGCACTCATTCCTACGGTGACCGACCTCACCACAGGTATAGCACCTGACAAAAGCACTGGAGTCTCCCCCACTAGGCCTCTTCCAACCACCAATCTTTGGATTACCTCTACCATACGGTTTTCCTTTTTCCATAGGCCTCTTACCCTTCCTGTCAACTAACTCGCGAGAGTGAGATGACTTCAGCTTAAGGTTATCTTCTTCAAAGATCCTGCTACAGTCTACCAAATCAACAAATCTCCGAATCCTCTGGTACCTGATTCCCTGCTTAATCTCATCACGGAGACCGTTCTCAAATTTGATGCACTTCGAGAATTCACTAGCTTCATCATTGTAGTAGTGAACGTAGTACTTGGCCAACTCAACAAACTTCGAAGCATATTCTGGCACTGTCATATTACCTTGAACCAACTCCAGAAATTCAATTTCCTTTCGGCCTCGCACGTCCTCAGGAAAGTACCTTCTCAAAAACTCTCTTTTGAACACAGGCCAAGAAATACCCACATCATCAGCCTCTAGTTCAGCTCTGGTCGCCATCCACCAGTCATCAGCTTCTTCGGATAACATATGCGTACCATACCTCACCTTCAGATTTTCAGCACAATCAATGACTCTGAAAATCCGTTCGATCTCTTTCAGCCACTTCTGAGCACCTTCAGGATCATGCGTACCCTTGAACAACGGAGGATTGTTCCTCTGAAAATTCCCCAGTTGCCTGTCAGCACCGATCCCTGCCCCTCCAGCATTTCCTCCCAGCACACCAGCAATCATGCCCAGAGCCTCAGCGATAGCATCATCGTTTCTTCCTCCTCTTCCAGCCATTGCTCTGCTTAAATCACAATTAATTTAATCAGAACAAAAGTATCGACAAGTCAGTTAGTACGAGTCGCATACACAAGAAAGACTGACACTAAGACTCTGGTCACAACGACCGACTATGCTCTGATACCACTATTGTAACACCCTTCTAAACCCCGCGGCAAATTAAACAAATTTATTCAGAGTACATGAAACAAGGGTGCCACAATTTCAAAATAAATTAAAACATCATTCAGGCATGTCATGCATTCACTGAGGCAATTCTTATAAATCAAAAACAATTCATGTCAACACAGCGGAAATAGTTCAACAGATTAAGTTTAACATTTTCAAACAAATCCTTCAACATAAAAACAAAACTAGAGTTATCAAAACTTAAACTCTAAACGTTCACGTCCCCAGTGTTACAACTATCAGAGCATGACACCTGACGCTAACCAAACAACTGACTCATGAGCTAATCCTCACCGAGTCGAATAGCCGCTATCCTCAATCTGAAAATGACAACATGTAAGGGTGAGTCTTCATCATAATTAACAAATGTTATAAGGCTATAAGGCAATAACACATCATAGCTGTATTGTTCACCCAATTGTTTCACAAACAGACATTCAGACAAGTTTTAAAATCACAAAGCAATCAATCAACATCATCAATATTTATAACACTGGAATGCATCCAATCATGTTATAAAAGTCATGCATATGAATGCAACTGACACTATGCATGTGGTACCAACATCATCAAATGGGAATAACCCATGACCGATCCAACATCATCAAGATACGGCCCTACCGGCACAGATTCCACACAATGGGAATCATGCCCTTCACTGATCCAACACACCCTTATGGATACAGTATCACCAATGAACATGAATGAATGCAAACATATATGAACATACTTATACCATCGTCAAGTCTATGAGTAACATCGTCAAATACCCATTTCATCATAATCATCATCATCATCAAGCATGTTTACATATATATGCATCATTCAATCACAATCACATCATTAATCATCACATAGATTATTTAATAAGGTTCGTTTAGCTCAAAACGGCACGCGAAACGGACCAACGGATCAAAAGTTATGCATTTTACAAAATTCAGCATTTTTCAAAAACCTTCAGTGGTAATCGGTTACCCAAAGGCCAGTAACCGGTTACCCTGACTCACGAAACACATCCCCCTGGTTTTTGTATGGGTAATCGGTTACCCTGCTTTCAGTAACCGATTACTGACTTCCAGAAAATACATCCCCCTGTTTTTTGTATGGGTAATCGGTTACCCTGCTTTCAGTAACCGATTACCGACTCCCAGCCAGCAATATTTCCCTTTTTACACTGCAGTAATCGGTTACCCTGCTCCCAATAACCGGTTACTGCGTACCTGCAACCCTAAATTCTGCAGAAAACAGCATCCCAACCATTCCCAACTCATTCCAATTACACCAATTTGAATAATAGGAAATGAAATGCACACATACCACGAAATACACATCACAATGCATCAGTTACACATCAAACAAAGCCATGATCACACAATATCATAGATTTCATACACAAGATCAATTATCATACAATTTGATTCAATCCCTAAACCTATCATATGACTTAATTGACCCGAATCCTACATCTATTCAATATTATTAACCCCTAACCCAATAATAGATGATAATCAGAGAAGTCCCCCCTTACCTTAGTCAAATCCTTGAGTGGGTCTTCTCCCTCTTGGTTCTCTTTCACGTTCTTCAGCTCCTCTTCTCACAACTTCTTGTTTTTCACGTTCTAACTCTTTTTCCTCTTGTTTTTCCTTATTTCATGAAAACATAAAATTAGAGATGGGTTCCCTTACACTTACACCCCCATATTACTAATCCCACCATAAGGCCCAACAACTTAACATTTTATATTTCTTTCCACATAATTCCAATAAAATGCTAATCCAAATTAATTAATTTAAAATTAAATTAAACTAATTAAATTAGAAATTTTGGGATGTTACAGGTGTGCCTAACCCTCTCTCCCTGGGACCTCCTCTGCCGCCTGTATGTCGCTGCACGGCCCGCATCAGTGACGATCATCTCCATCACGGCGACTGCCTCTGGACCACTCTGATGAACGACACCTCGATCCAACGCGTCCCGCCCAAGCATCTCTATCCGCTGGCAGATCGGCATGAGATCAATGGCGTGGTCATCCTCGGCCTGCTGGTTTTCCAGGATCTCCTCGTGTGCTGGCCTAGGAACGCCGTGAACGTCAGGTCTCAGCAGAGGATGTGACACCCGGTAGAACCATGTGACGTATCCCTCCACACTGTGCCAGTCCTGTGTGACCCGAGTGCGACGGTACTCCTGCGGTACCACATGATGCTGCCAGTCCTCCCATATGGCAGTGAGCTGCACTCGGGTCACTGTGTCGGGAGCAGCCTCAAAGGGTGACCTGAGTATCTGCTGCACGAATCCGAACTGACGCATGCACCGCTCAGGGAGATACCGGACCATGATGTCGGTCCCGCATGCCAACCAGCCTGAATATAAAGCAATGTCGTCAAAGGGGACAACCTGAGCGTAGTCGCTGAACGGCCTCCAGGTGACGTCGTCGTGCATCGTGCGGTCCAGGTATCCACGGTATGGTCCCACCGCATTGTTCCCCCTCTGGAGAACGTATCTGGAGGCCCTGGGCATGGCAACAACGTACACAAGATCGATGCGGAAGCCGTGGATGCGGGAGAAGTAGGAGATGAACCAGCTCTGAAACAGAAACACGATAATGTATTATAAATAAATACGAAACATAAATAAATACAAAACAATTAAAATGAAACGTACCGTAAGTAGTGTGCAGGATCCTACCAACTTCCTCGTCCTCCAGTTGGAGGCCTCATTCAGCTTCTGGTAGAGGTATGCCAAAGTAGCTGCCCCCCAGTTCCACTGGTGATTGGTATCCAGGTCCATGAAGTAGCGGAGGTAGGTCACGTCGACGTACCTTGCACTCTTGTCCACAAAGCATGCAGCGCTTACCACATGCATGTACCAGCACCGGAGAGCGCAACCGCGGTGATACTGTGTGAATAGATCGTCACCCGCCTCCTCGGTATCGGCCGCCACGTCCAGGTGGTGCTCGAAATAACGGCTCAGTGTGGTGAACTGGATATGAGGCCCATTTGTCGTGATGCACTCGAAGTCAGCAACTTCGGGCTCCATGCCCAAATAGAGCGCCATCCACTGACTGGCCTCGACCCTTTGGATCCGGGAGTGTGTCAACAGCGGCCCCCTGATGTGCAGGTGGAGAAGACACTGCACATCATGCAAGGTGATCGTCATCTCCCCAACCGGCAAGTGGAAAGAAGATGTCTCCTTGTGCCAGCGCTCCACAAATGCCCCCTGCATGCCGTGGCTGATGGTGGTGTACCCCGTCATGCAGAGCCCGCTAAGCCCTTAACCTCGCACTGCGTCGTTAAACCACTCAGCTGCTGGTTTAAACAGACTGAAAATCTTCCGGGCGTGGTTCACCATTTTCAAAGGATCTCTCTCCTGTTACAAAAAAAACAAATAAAAGCATATGTTAAATAGACCGTTAAGAAAATATCGAATAAACGTCTAAATTATAAACGGTTAAATTATCAAAAATACCTCTCCCTCCCAGATCCGCCGAGCGACGTGGTCGCGGTAGGATATCAGCACGGAAGTGTCAATGGGCCCTCCCGGGTAGCTGTCCTCCTGCTCATCCTCCTCCCCGGGTGGAGGGTCAACATCCGGTACCCCCTCTGGCTCGTGGTATGGCACTGCCACCTCCTCCTCCTGCTCCTGCTCCTGCTCCTCCTCCTGCTCCTGCTCCTCCTCCTCTCGCTGGCTGGAAGAAGATACCCGAGCCAGCCGACTCCTAGATCCAGATGAAGAGGTACCCTCTCCCACGTCCACGGGAACTCGCACACGTCGTCCCCGACCCTACCCCCGTCACTGTGTCGACGCCAGCTGCGCCGCCGCCCGCTCGCGTCTAGCCGACGCAGTCTGGGTCTCTCTACCCTGTCTGATGCGTGCTGGTTGGTTGCCTGACATGTTCCTGTAAACAATTGAAATCGATTAATATGCGAGACAAAAGAAAAACCTAAAAAATTGCACTTCTGATACAATTCAAAAGTTCATTTTCGAAACTGGGATGGAGGTGTTTTCGAAAATGAACTTCCGAAACACCCATGCGCAGAACTTCTCTGCAACCTCCAATGGCAGACCCCAAAATCAAACTTCAAACCTATGTCTACACATTCTAAACATCCTAAATATCAGTACCAACCTAACCTAATACATTTTTTGCTATTTGTAAACACCCTAATATGAATTTTAATCATAGATCTAAAACTCAAAATGCTTACCGATTGAAGAGATTGGAGTGCTTTTTAATGTAGTATAGGAAGCTTATTGAAGCCTTTGATGTAGCCTTGGAAGTGTTTGCACAAAATTTCTCCTTTGGTTGTGTTTGATGTTGAATTAGGGTAAGTGAATGGGGGAGGGGAGTGTTTTGCTAAATCTGCAAAACGCGCAGTATTTCGGAAATGAACTTCTGAAATGCTGTTTTCGGAAATGAACTTCCGAAATAAGACAATTTTTTCAAAAAAAAGGCGCTTTCGGAGATGCATCTCCGAAAACACCTTTTTCTTGCATTTCGGAAATGCATTTCCAAAGTCAGGGGTAGTTTGGGTTTTTCACCAGAGGTGAACTAGAAGGTTGGGAGGTGGCCAAAGAAATTTCCTATATATATCCATTGCTACATAAGATCATTATTTAGCTTTGTTATGATTTTCACCATATCTATCTCAAAATCATATTACATCTTGTCCATTTAGATCCAAGCAACAAAACATGCATAAATGTTAATTTGCATTTGATAAAGTGACACTTAGATATCTAGACAAAAAGACATACATAAATTAACCATTTCAATGATGAAATGTTCAAAATATTAATATATATTCCAATCTTTTCATTGTAATATGATTGAAGAACTGATCCATTCTTACTCTCAAGATAATTTGTTATTTAGTAGGTGTTGAGTTGTCACTCATTTGCACATGTCTTTAATGTTGAAAATGTGAATGAAATACTTTATGAAGTGTCATGGGACATAACCAATTAAATTCTAAGAAGCTAAATATACATAAACGTAACTCTCAATTTACAGTATAATTTTACACTACTAAATAATTTTTACCTGTGCGGACGCACGGGTATATTACTAGTTACGATTATAAAGAAAAAGAAATATATACAAATTAAAAAATAGGTAATGATAATGTGGTAAAATTGTACAAGGCCCACCCAAGCAAAATGACTTAGCAAAATATAGACTTTTGGGGGAGAAATTAACTTGTCAATCTCACACTTATATCTAGCATCCCCTAAAGTGTATGAAAAGATCCAAATAGTTCAATCCAAATTTTTTAGTTAAATATCGTATTTTCAAATTCTAGGGGCGATACTAGAAATTTTGGAGTGAAACCGGAAATTTCACAAAAGAGTAAGAGTTTCTGGTGATTTTGACAAATTTACGGTACAAATTCACAGAAATTTCAGGAACTTCTATAATTTTTTACTGGAAATTTCAAAATTTTCCAGTGCTTTTTTTAGTCATTTGTACCTAAAATTTTAAAATTTCCGATAGTTCAATTTTTGTTTAAAAATACCGGAAATTTTAGAATTTACCGCAATTCAATTTTTTTTTTTTTTGAAAAATTTAGGAAATTTCAAAATATCGGTAGTTCACTTTTAACTATTTTTTTGCCTTTTTTATTTGTTTCAGTGAGGACCATGGATAAATACGGTAGTGTTGTTGGCAGGCTGATTGATAGAGCGGAAGCTCAGGCTCAAAGGGATGAGGCAAATGCTTCCTAGCTACAGGATGAAAGACATCCTTCGGCTGGTTCTCACATAAAACGATTGTTAGAGTTGCTACTATTGATGAGGTTTCTGTACCTATGCCTGTGGCAGGTACCTATGGAGAAGCCAGTCGTGCCTGTACCCATTGTGGAGGAGCCAGGTGTGCTTGTACCCATTATAGAGGAGCCAGTTGTGGAGGTACCTGCTATGGAGGAGCCAGCTGTAGAGGTACCCGCTGTGGAGGTGGTTGTTGAGGAGGCTGATGCGGCGGTTGAGCAAGTTATTGAGGAGGCTGATGAGGTCTCTCCTACTGATACTGACACTACAACACGTGTGTCTACATAGTCGTCAATTCACATTGATGGAGCCTTTCTAGGAGGACCTAGTGACAAGTATGTGCTTGCAGGATATGCTGACCATGTCACATTTCGAGTATGTCAGGGCGAGGTATATATGTTATATTTTTTATTGCAAATTATTCGTTATGGCTCGATTGACTATCTGAAAGTTTATTGATTCTTTTTTTAACTATTTCTTACAGGAGCTTCTGATTTTGAAGGTCGCATCCCATGGCTCGAAGTTGAAGAACTTCCAAGAGTGACCGATGGCTGAGCAGGTCAGGCGTATTATTACTGAGTTTAGCATGTTGGAGTTCGCTGAGTGCTCACTGACCATGCTCGACGCCTCCCTCTTGTCGGCTTTTATTGAGCGGTGGCACCTTGAGACGTCATTCTTTCATCTTCTATTTGGGGAGATGATTGTCACATTGGATGATGTATCCTCGTTGTATCATCTTTCCATCGTTGGTACATTCTTTACTGGTCCTCATATTAACCAGGCGACGGTGCTGGCACAGGTTGTAGAGGATCTGGAGGTTGATGATGGTGTGGTGCTTGAGGAGTTTTCCTTTAACAGAGGCTTGCACATTCAGATGTCTTGGCTGAGGGATAGGCGTGGTGACATTCACTCATATATATTCATGAAATATGTGGTTATATATTCAAGCAATGTTTAAATTTGTAGACTAGGAGACAACTAGAGGGATACGAGTGTGGGTACTATATAATGAAACACATGTTAAACATCGTCTCTGCCGACATTGTTGATTTGTAGGATCAGGTATATATTATGTCATGAAATGTTTACAATAACATATTAATGTTAAATTATTTTTCCATTATAATTCAAATCATATGATATTCAATTTTCTTTATTTTTTAATGTAAACGTTTAACCACAAGATACCTTTGTCTCCAGATGACTTAGACAACATCCGTAGATGTTGGACGTTTATTTTCAATGTGCTAGTTAAAAGGGGTGCTAGTGTATGACTTTGTTTTTATGTTTGTAACTATATTTTTGTTGCTTAATTTAATGTTTGTAAATATGACAATGTATATATATTTGTATATAATATTTTTGGCTTTTATGTAAAAAATATTTAGCTAATATATGTATAATATATAGGTACTAAAAAATACAGATTTGTAATATATGAAAAAATAAAATATTAAAAAAATTAAGTATTTCATCACGGTTATTTACAATAACTGTTGTGATAGATAGAACGTCAAATATTATATATCATATAATCACAGAGTTTTGTATCAATGACCTTTAGACATATTTTACAATAGTTGTTTACTATAATCGTTGTGATATATAGCGTGCTATATAATTTATCAAGTAGTATAAAATATAAATTAGTTTTGAAGTTCATACAAATTTAAAGGACATTAATATTTTACGTTTAAAATAAAAGGGTCAAGTAAGTTATTGGTCCTTTTAAATATTTAAATTTCATTTTTAGTTCTTATTAAAAAAATGTTATATTTTAGTTCCTATAAAAATTTTATACATACAGTTTTAGTTCCTATTATTTTTTAAAAATTTGAAAACTATTTAATTACCTTTAAAATTTTAAACTTTTGAAAAATTTTTTTCATATTTATTTAAAATACTATAAAATATTTCTTTACCAAACTATAGAATTTTTTAAAATGAGAAGAATTAAATATAATTTTTTTAAATTTTAAAAGATAATGATAAAAATAATGTAAATCTCGACTTAGAAATTGAATTATGAGTTCTTTTTTTTCGATGAATTTTTTAGAACGTTCGAAACATGTTTGTAATATAATCATTTAAAAATACACATCAGTTTAACAGTAGGGACTAAAACTACGTGCATAATAATTTTGTGGGGACCAAAATATGTCATTTTTTTAATAGGGACCAAAAACAAAATTTAATAATTTTATAAGGATCAAAAACATATTTAACCCAAAATCAAAAATATGTAAAATAATTTCGTTAATATAAAGTTATATGTGTAGAAGAAGATAAAAGTATATTACCATTCCATTCCATTCCATCTATTTTATTTCATTCCATCAATTCAAACATATTTTGATTAAACATATTAGAGCAATAATTTACAAATAGCCGATGTTATGGTAGATGCATCACGCATTAAGTTGTTTTCAACTGTGAGTGGTGATTTTCCAGAAAAGCCATTCTCACAACCATTGGCTTCAGAAGTAACATAATTTGCATTATCTACTGCAAATGATGGGTCCCCATTTTGCAAAGCTTGAGTTCCTTGAGAAGCTTCAATCAAAACTGAAGTGTAATCAATACTACAATACAGAAGTGCTTCCTTTTGTTTTGGAGGAATAGTGATAGTAAGCTTAATGATTTTGTCTATGGCAATGCTTGCTTTGCTCTTTAGTACATTGAACATGATTTGTGCTAACCCTTTCACATCTGAGGTGGAGCTTTTTGGATCAGCATTTAGGTATTGAATGCATAGTGCAGGATTTGGAGTCTTACTACAAATTTGTTGTACAATATTGGTACCGCTTGCTTGAATAACTCGGGAGTGAGTTACAACAAGAGTGGTGCACAAGATGAGAATGAATAATGCCAATGACTTCAACATTGTTTTTTAGAATAAGAAAAATAATTAGATACACAAGTTTGCCAAATCAAAAAAGAATGAATGAAAATAGAACCAACAACTATACCTTATTTATAATAAGAATCATTTTATTGCTTTGTTAAATGGGCTTTAAACTTAGCCATTCATTTTAGTCAATCTTTAATCACTCAAATTGTTTAAACATTATTTTTTAATATAGTAGTAAAATTAAAAAAATATTGTTTATAATAATATGTCATTTTTTTAAACTAAATTTATCATTAAAATATTATATTTTGTTTTCAGTCAAAATTTTATTTAAATTATATAAAACAATATGAGTACATTGTATTGTGTGATGAGAGAATGATATAAAATACAAAAGTAATAGCTTTTTATCTTTAATTTTAAACTATATTTATATAATTTTTTTATCCAAAAGATATAATATTAATTAAAAAGTAGAGTGAAGATTGTCTCTAAAAAAAATTGCATAGAGTCTAGATTAATTTTTGAAACAAAAGTAACATATTTAATTCCTTATAAAATTTAATTAAGTCATGTTATTTCCTCTGTAAATATTTTTGTCAAATCATATTTTTTTCTAAAGTCGTAGTTTGATTTTACTGATATTATTTATGTCATACGTATTGTTTAAAAATATAAGGGACATTTAAATCTCTCCGTTAATTTATTTAGGAAAATTTGGTTTCACAATTTTTTAAAATAAAATTGAAATTTGTTAAATATTCATGAAAAATATTAAAAATTAAAATTTTGAATTTTAAGGATCAAATACGTACTTAATTTGATATTTCACAAAAATTGAAAAACTTAAATTAATCCCTGTGAAAAAAATAATATTTAATCTCTTACATAATTGAGTTGAGTTGTGTTTGTCCCTCTGTTTATAAATACATTATCTTACTCTAAAATTTGTCCTCCCTCTTTTTGAGCATAATTAGCTTATGATTTTCATTCATGTACATACTTCTATTAGGTCATGTGCATAAATTTACATTCAATAAATTCCTGAAGCATGGGATCAAGGATCATGGAATGTACTAGGGCTAGGGCTTTACATGGTTGGGAACTACTACAATTTACAAAGCTTGATTCATTTTGGATTCCCTTTGAGCATGGATCAAGGAAATTATGGTTTTGGCTCATGGCCATCTCGAATTTCTCTTTCACCATCATACAAGGGTATTCTTCATCAAAGTTCTCCAAGGAGCATGAATTAGGGTTTATCTTCCTATGCTTGAGTTAAAAAAAAGCTACACGTTAACTAAGGTTAACTTAATCATGGTCGATTGATCTGCGCACTTAACAACATGGTTAGAGTACAAATTATTCTGTATACATTGTATTTTTTCTATCATCAAAACTCAAGGATTAGATTTAGAACAAAACTTGTTCCAACACATAACCATGAAATATGGATCTATGCGCTTGTAGGCGCAAATTTGATGGTCTCGATGTTCACAAGCTTCTTGATGTTTTGATGACGACAACATTGATGAAAGTAGAAATTGGCGGTGATATATTTCCAACTCTTTGATGATGGTGATTAAATAGAATATATATCAAGGCTCATCCAGTAGCAGATTCAAGGTTTCAGTGAAGTACTTATATGATCTAAATATCTTAAAAAATAACTTGAAAGTGTTAGTGTTGAGAAAGAGAGGAAGTTTAAATGCTCGTTTGGTCTGTCTGTCTGAGTGACCAGAGTCTTGTGAAAATACTAAGACAAATCACACAAACACATACAAAAAAACACACACACACACACAAAATACTTATAAGGTCTCCTTTAACTTAACAAAATCACCTTAAATGTTTTTAAGGTCTAGCCAGTTAATTAGGTTGTATGTCTCCTTTATTAGAAGAATTTTTCAAAATGTATAATCGATTTGATGATGCCTAATCGAGTCTATAATTGGTTATATATGTATATGTGTGTGTTCCATTGCATAACGAAAAATTGAATGAGGATCGATGATCATAGTGGATTTGAGTTTCCAGTGCGGTGGAGAGGGGATGACTTGCAAGATTAGCACTTCAATGCTCAAGTCAGTATGTGATGGAGAAGAGTGAAATTGAATACCTGAAACTGGCGCGCTTTCAATATATAATGGAGGGAAAATAACAACATGTTATTTGTTAGGCATGAATCGTAGAGAGCTGTTAGATGTATCTTGAATCTAGATCCTATGTACTTATCCATAGGGTAGCTCTTGTGTATCGAGTCTAGAGGAGTTGCAACTTCTTTAGAGTTGTAAGTCAGAGATCAATATGGTCAGATCAAAACAAATTACTCTCACGCACTTGTTTATGTGTGTCAAAACATGGATTTATTGTACTAGCCTCGACTTATGATCGTTATTTCATCTACCTCTAAAGAACAAGAGCAAGTGTTTCATTTTCTTGGAGATTCACGCTTTCAATTACCCATATTTCAAACTTTGTTTCAGAGGTATCCTCATTATGAACCTTGGGAACTGTCGTGCAGTATGGGAGACATTCAACTCGAATCGGATGACTTCTAGGAAGCATATTTTTCTTGCCTATGTGCTGTGGGTAGCAAGAGTCTCTTGAATATTATCCGATTCAGCACTGTATTCTTTGAACTTATAATGATATTTTATCAACTATGGTTGTTAGGCTGGTAATTTCCAATGACTTTATTGGAAACTAACTGGTTGTCACTTTTGGCCTTCAACCTACAGGCACCCATTTCTAGGACGAGAACCATGTCGGTGATGAAAGCTTTGTATTCTGCCTTGTCGTTGAAGGATTTAAATTAAAACTTTAGTGCTTTCTCGATTAGCATGTCACTAATCCCTTCTAATACTATTCCATCGCTTCTCCCATTTGAGTTTAATATTTCACAAAAATAGGTATTATTTTAGTTCGATGATTTTTTTATGTGTTTGGTAATGTATGTACTTTAATAGAACTTTTAATCCTTAGATTTAATATAATTGTACTATAATTTTTCTATAAAAAATGAGACTAACATAGCCCAATTGAATTTTGTAAGGAATTAAATATGATCTATTTTTTCTCATGAATTAATTTGAGCTTTGCCGTTTTTTTGATAGACCAAAATGGTGTCAAATTGACACCTAAAAACTAAAAAACGTAATTTTTTGATATTCTTTAATAAATATTTAACAACTTTCTATTTTATTTTACAAAATATATGGGACCAAATTTTCCAAATAAATTAATGTAGGGACTCAAACTGGTGGAGGTGAGGGGTGTCATACCCCAAATTTGTCCTACTCTTTAACTTCTAACTGGCTTAGGCTTTGTATTCACGTACATACATCACTTAGGTCATAATCCATACCCATGCATTCACATCATAGGTGTTATTCAAGGGCCAGCAAGAAAAAGCTCCATCGCAAAGAAGTATGATCAGAGAATGAGGAAACTGAGGTATAATCATGTGGCTCTATGTTCATTGAAGTCCTCCTGGATTGGGGTGTCTCTCTGCTTCGAATCAGGGCATCGATTAGAGGGTACAAGCTTGCAAATCATCTGGTTCTTTAAATCAGGGTTTCTTTGACCAAAGTCAACCAGTTGACTTTCTGGTCAAACATTTAAGGGTTAAATAAGTTTTTGGTCCCTATAAATATTGCAGTTTTCATTTTTAGTCCCTCATTGCCTTTAGGCAACGGTTTTCACAAAAAAACCGTTGCCAAAACCAGCTAAAACCGTTGCCTAAAGGCAGGAAGGGACTAAAAATGAAACTGCAATATTTATAGGGACCAAAAACTTATTTAACCCAACATTTAATCAGAAGTGACTTCTATGTGTGGAAAACTTCTCATACTGACTGTGTGGACGCGTTTGGTTGACTGGATGTGAGTGGAAGAGATTTAATCGGGAATTTCATCAATAGTCGGAAAAATCGAAACAGTTGACTTTTGGGTCAAAATCGGGAAGATTATTCAAATATCGACTTTTGGTGGAAAATCGGTCAAAGAAAGTCAAAGAAATGAGGAAAATCAGGAAATAATCAAAATTGCCAAATTTGGAAATTTAATTGAAATGAGAACTTGCCAAAAGAGGAAAGTTCTATACTTAAAGAATTTTGTGAGTGAACTTTCAATTGGCTGGGCAGCTGACTTCAGGTTCGATTATCATGTTGAAAACGACAGAATTTTAAGACAAGCTCAACATGAAAAATGTTCACACCATGGCATACAAAAACTTTGTAGTTGGAGGTTTCTCAATTGGAGGCTTAGATCAAGAGTTATTAATGTTTGAAGTAGAGGATTTTCATCTGAATCAAGTCACGAAGTTGGGCATATTTCTGGCCATACGCGACACAATTCATCAAACAGGTGGCGCGCCAAATCTAAAGCCAATTCTAGAGAAATTCAAGAACTCTGAAAATGCAAAAGTGGTGTGTAGCTACGCTTTGTCATGCCCTCTACACAATGGGACGAGAATTGAATCCATTGGGTAAGTATTGATCCACTTACAAAGCTCCAAAGTCACCTCCTCGCAGAGTCAAGAGTACGCATCCAGCCAGGCCAAAATTCCAGGTCACGCGTGAGCCTTCCAACAAACACCTGGCGTGCCGTTTTCAAAGTCATTTTTAGAGGCCCACGGATGTCCATTGAGATCAACATTGGTGTGGAATTGTTCTTTGCCATGCCCTCTTTGCATTGAGTCATGGATCATGATAATTGAACATGTAATGAGCGAGATATAAGGATCCAAAGTCATGCATCGACCAAGGCACGTATTGGTTAAGGCTAGACAGGTCACGCATGCATGGTAATGCGGTATTGACATGGCATGTTCAGGACCATTTTTAAGGTACCTTCAGGTCACGATTCAAGAGGCCATCAACATAAAACTCACTCCATCAAATACACTCTTTACATCGATCCAAAGATCACCCTATTTGATGACTTAATGTTAAAGATACATGCATGCAAAGTGAGTCATATGGAGAGTTTGGCAAGGGAATGCACGCAGGATCCTCATCAACATCTCTTGCCTTATATAACCATGCACAGGACTGATACGTAGAAAGCAAAGGAGACCATACTATAATTGTTCATACTTGTTCACTAAGTGTGGAAGAGAAATTATACACTATACTCATCCTCACCATAAACCATATATACCAGCATATAAGTATCAAAACCCTTCACAATTCACAGAACACACACTCATTTTTTCCAAACTCACTCTCTTCTCTCTCGGATTTCTTTCTCTCTTGCATCACTCACATCCAGAAAAAAGTTTGTTACATCCTGTAACAAACTCAACCATCAACCTCCATTGTTCTTCACCTTCAACCACCATTATCACCACCACGAACCATTCTCGACCTCCATCCTCAACACCACAGCACCAGCATTGAAGCAATCGCAGCCGTCATCATCTCCATTGAATCATCATCATCTTCAAAACGTTCATGGCATAACGCAAGAGTTGAAGTCGAAGCTGGTAGCATACAACGATCTTCGTCTTGCTCGCTGATCTTGAATTCACGTATCGAGGATCAAGGAGAGCATAGCTGGTAGCATCATTGCGCTGAAGAGTTCTTTTTCTTTCGATTCAACATTCAACAGGTAAGTCTTCTTAGATCTTCTCAACATATCAGTGATGCAAAATAGCTCATATTGCATGTTGTATGATTAGAGATACATCTTTACGATCTTGTGATAAATGCGAATCATCTTGAACGTGGATCCTGTTTTCAATCTCAGTATATGTATGTGAATGTTGCAATGCTTATAGTTAGCGTTTTGTTGAAGTTTTGTTTAGGTTAGGGTTTTAAAACTGCGATCGGTTTACATGATAGAGGAAGAATTAGTAAAATCTAATGGTGGATCTGAACTCTACATGAAATTTTGAGTCGAACGGTGGTGTTATGGTTGAATTCTAGAATTTTGGGTGGAGCTCCGCCGTTAACTTCGCCGGAGAAGACGGCTGAAGTTGAGCTCCGGTGTCTGGTGTGAGTCAAGATCCATATCCGTTTAGCTTACATGGCATGCGTTCATTGGCTGATGTTTTTATATTACTTTAGTTTTGTATTTTCAATGATTGGGGGATGGTGCTGTCATATTCTGATTGGCTCAAATTGGCGTTTGTCTTTTTGTGACTAAAGTGAGCCTTTGTCCAATTGATCCAAGTTGACATGCTGATGTACACAATATCGTTCCAATGCCATAGTAAATATAATGATAATGCTGAATCAACAAATAAAAAACTAAATAAATAATGAACAACAAAAACAACCATGGTCCATGCGAGTTCCTAATCACACCCCCCTGAATCTGGGCCCAAATGCGTATTAACTAAGCTTCAGTTCCTTTTGAATTCACTAACACACCCCCTGGCAGGCAGACTTTTAGAAATTGTTTCAGTTTTGTTCCTCCATGACTTTTACTCCATAAATCATTTTTCCATGAAATAAAAAATAAATAAAAATAGGTTTTAGATAGATATATGTGTGTATATATTTTTGGTATTTTTTGTAGATTTTTAGAAGTTATTTTGTTATTTTTAATAAATCATTTACTTTGGTATGTTCATGTTTCTTTCGGTTTTGATAGATTTCGCAAAGTGATTTTGTTTAATACTTTAGGATCAGAATCTAATTGCCAATTTTTGTATGATTGCTGTAGACTAACCCATGATGTTTTGTATAAAAGATGAACTCCTAATTCTTTGTTTTGATTGGTATTTGGTTAGTGTTGTTTGACTCGATTAACATGCGTTTTTAATAGATACTTGTGACGTTTGTGCTCTCAAATTGAAATGTATTCATGCAATAATGTTGGCTCCTTTTTGTACATATAATTAGGGATGTTTAGAGGTCCTAAGACCTAGAATTGAAAATTTTAAATCATGTTTTCCCATTTTACTCGATTTTTCTCTCTCACATGTAAATAACTTGTTTTTGGTCGACGATTGCACCGTAACTTGTACAAATGACCCGTAATTTTGTGTGAAAATTCTTGGCATGATTTTGTGATTGTTTAGGCATCTAGTATAGGCTATTTGCTACTGACTTGTACCATTTGATTGCATGTTTCTAACTTCATTCACAATTTGAAACCGTTTAGCTAGTATTGACCTAGTGTTGTCTAGTTTTGGTTAGAGTTTTGTATTGTTTCATGCTAATTGACTAATATAGATTAACATAGGGTATTGGAACTAAATGAATGAGTTTGCTACTGACTTCAAGCTTAGACCATGTGTTCATTTGTTTTTGTTTTGATTAACTGATGTTTGTCCGCTAATTGGTAAGTAGCGACGCATGCGATACTTTGACGACTTCTTGTGAATGTTTTTGTAGGGTACCGTGATGCTTTTGTATTTGATTTGGGACATTCAATCCCATGTGTTGCTACTGACTTGGGGCTTCTTTCTCTTGTTTCCATGCTTAGCCTCTCATTTCTTACTTTGATTTTGATTACATCTTGCTATTGCTTGCCATGTTCCCTTAGACTCTTCCTTCTTTGTTAAGAGGAATTGAGATAGGATAGTTATCCTTGACCTTAGGGCCATTTGTAGATTAGAATAACATAGATTAGAATGGTAGATCTAGTTCCCTTTTGCATTCTTTTTCTTTTCAACTCTTTAAAATATTAATAAAAGGAAGATGCGAATCACATTAAGCAAGTGATAGAGAAATGAGTGGGATTCATTCCCTAATCTATTTCTCAATCGCTTAGCGGCATAGAAACGAGTGGGATTCATTCCCTAATCTGTTTCTCGGTCACTACTTAATGGGAGAGAAACGAGTGGGATTCATTCCCTAATCTGTTTCTCAAACATTAATTAATGGGAGAGAAATGAGTGAGATTCATTCTCTAATCTGTTTCTCAAACATTACATAATGGGATGGAAGTGAGTGGGATTCATTCCCTAATCTACTTCTCGATCATTATACATTTTATGTGATTCGAGTCGTGAAGTAAACTCCCTTAAAAAACACACAAACAAAAACGCTTTAAAACACCTAACAATGGTTCAGACTAAAGCAAAGTAGAGAAAGTGGTGAGTGGCCCGGTATTGGGAACTGTTCATCACTCATCTACGCTAAAAGACACAAACCAATCATTTCTTTTTCTTTTGCCTCTTTGGCACCTAAGGGCACCGTTATCTCCGCTCCATTGCATCCTAGGTTGTCCCCTTATGCAAGAGCGCGAGCATTAACTCCGCCCAACTAAAAAACACAAAAACAGACAGAAAATCTTTAGCCGAGCTACAGTAACTCTGATTCCTGAAAAGGATACGTAGGCAGCGGGCTAGGGCCCGTGCGAGTACAATTCTTTATTTTCCCTACATTTTGCATTCATTTCGCATTTAGACATAGGCATAGTTATACACCCTTTAGATAGAAACAAACATAGGTGGATACCATCGAGTAGATGGGCGTGAGGGGTGCTAATACCTTCCCCTCGCGTAACCGACTCCCGTACCTTGATTCTCTGGTCGCAAGACCCTGTTCCTTCCTTTGCTAGGTTTTCTGATATTCCTTTCCCTAATGGGATAAATATATTGGTGGCGACTCTGTTCATTTTTCGCGAGCGTGCGACAGCTGGCGACTCTGCTGGGGATGTTGCTAGACCTGTTGCTGGTCCATCCTTAGTGAGTCGATCCTAGCCTATCCGTTTGTTTGTTTATTTACTGGGTGTGCTATGTTTTGTCTATACGTGCATTTATTTATTTTATGTATTTATTTTATGTTTCGCATATCCTGTTTACTTTCCCGCTTGCATATCATGTTTATTTTCCGCATGCATCTGGACTGGATTGGGATCCCCTTCGGGACCATATATTTTCACTGTTTGCAGGTTGGGTGGGATGTTATATGAGGTAAAAGGCCCAATACCCAGGCCAGAGTGACACATAGGATACCTAGGATAGAGTGGATAGTCATGACGCCAACAGAATGTCAGGTCCTGTAGATTGCGATCATGAGACCCACGACCAGTCGAGGTTCAAATGAGATACCGTTGTTGGCATGTATTTGCGACAATGATGGTGTTTCAGGAGAACTGATAACGCTGGAAGCCATTGACCTACCTTGACCTAGATTCACCTGTGAGTGGGGTGGGATATACATGACAGGTACCGTTGGTGACTATTTCGTTCTATTGGTGACTATTGGTTTTCCTGGTATTCAAAAAGGTGTCGGACCTTTGATCCTGTGACATTTGACCTGTATCAGTTATTCAGAGGATTGTACAGTGGTTACTAAGATTATATGGACCGTCGATCCCATGCTTTTGCATTGCATAACATCATTGCTTTGTCCACTCCATTTATGAAAGGTCCTAAAGTCTATTTCCAAAAAAAAAGAGAAAAGAAAAGAAAAGAAAAGATATGTAAAAGAAAAGGTAATAGAAAAGCAAAAAAGAAAAGAAAAGAGATTTTATACAAAAAAAAAGAAGCTTTAGTTCCAAAAAGAAGAATGAAAGTGTGAGAAAAGACTTTAGGATCTCTCATAAATGAAACATGCATTCATACTATCATGCATTTCATGGTTCTTTCAAAGACTTATGGGGCCATTTCCATTCAGATTCCAAGATCAACAACAGATTTGACTTCTCACCGCCTCAGCTCCGAGATCAACTATGGATCAACTCCGTGAAGAAATGGATGAGATGAGGGAACAAATGGGTCATCTGATGTTGGAGATGCAAGACTTGGTCCGTAATCAGGATGCACTAAAAGAGGAGAATAGTCAGTTGAAGACTCAGTTAAGCTTGGTTATGGAAATTCTAAAAACAGTACTAAGAAAGGAAGGGGATGTTGTTCCTACTGCTGCAACAGAAGTTGTTGATCCCTTCTCTTCAGTAGGATCCTTTCCCACTCATGGAATACCTCAGGAAGTTCCTCCTCAACTCCATGTGCCATTACCTCCATGCCAATCTGTTCTTCAAGGAGGCCAAATGTGTGGGAAAAAGCCTAAGATACCTCGGAGAATTCTCAATCCTATCCCGATGCCTTACGCTCAGTTGCTTCCCCGTTTGCTGGAGCTTCAGTTGGTTGAGCTACGAGAATTGGCTACGCCTGAAAAGCTTCCCCCCACCTTTGATGCCAATGCTCAATGTGAGTTCCATTCTGGGGCACCTGGTCATGATATTGAGAATTGTAGGGCGCTGAAGCAGCAAATTCAAGATCTCATTGATTCAAAAGTGATTTTGTTCACCTCCGAGGGTATGTTTGTTCGAGGAAATGGGGTTCCAACTGCGGTGGAAGAAAAGGTTGATTCATACTTCTATGTCAGATCTACTTCAAATCAGAAGCATAATGCACCATCTTGGGTTCCAGGTTTCCCACCTCATCAGTCTCCATTTGTGTCTCAGCCAAATCAAAAGAGGAAGACACCTGAACAGAATGGGTACGGGAATCATTGCCATTAGCAGGGTCCACAAATGCCAAGGAGACCACCGAGAAGGATTGACCCAATTCCTATGACCTATAGTCAGCTGCTTTCTCATTTGCTCAAGGATTCTTTGGTCCAACTAAGGGAGTTTAAGCCCCCTCCAATACCAATTCCTCAAGGATATGACTTAAATGCAAGGTGTGAGTACCATTCTGGGACATCTGGACATTCAACTGAGAATTGTAATATTTTGAAACACAAAGTCCAAGATCTCATTGACTCCAAAGTAATATCATTCACTCCAAATGGTCTGCGCATAAAACGTAGAGTTCATGCATAAGTGAATGCCCAAAAAAAAAAGGGAAGAAAAAAGAAGAAGAAGAATAAGCCCAAATGGAGTCAAGGCCCCTCAACATTGGCAATCATCATTTCATTTCCGTATTTTGTTGAAGACTACTTCCTTGTCTGAATTGGTTGGTATGATAATAATAAAAGCACTACAAATTCTCGAGCAACATCGTCATAATCTTTTCCAAAAAAAAAAAAGATCAAGATGTTATGTAGAAGCATCTCTCATTCTCAAGGTTCTTGTGCTCAGTTATATCTGCGGAGGTTGGTGTTTCAGTTGGTGTTTGAGCTCTCCTTGCAACAAGTAGCTTCTCTAAGTTTGGTGACCATGCAAGGTTCCTCCATGTTTGATGGCAAATACTTCTTCAATGACTATGCTTGGGGCTCCCGCACGAGGGATAAGCAAGACGCACTCTTATCTTGAGCATTGCATCATTCGCATTGCTCGAATCCCTAAAAGCATTACAAATTCCTGGATGACTTCGTCAGAATCTTCTTCCGTGTGATAATCAAGAGTGTTCTTCACAATGCTTCTCATTCTCAAGGTTCTACTTCATATATCAGTTGCCTTTTCTCATGATCTCCTTCTCAGTGGCCTTGCTAGTTAACAGAGACAAGAAGAACATGAGAAACAAATTGATGTGATTCTATTGCCTTGTGCTCATTCGTTTCCTTGTTTGTTGGAATCACAATTGGTTACGATTCTAGTATTGGGTCTTCTTCACCACAAGTAGCTCTCTTGAGTTGATGATCATACAAGATTCTTCCTGTTTATGATGGCGATTACTACTCTAGCAACTATGCTTGGGGCTCCCGCACGAGGGATAAGCAAGACGTACTCTTATCTTGAGCATTGCATCCCTCGCATTGCTCGAATCCCTAAAGCAAGGCAAAAGTTTACAACTCATGGGTGACTTTGTTGGAGTTCTCTTTTGAAGTAATCTGAAGTGTTTGGAAGGAACTGCAGAAAGTATTCAAGCTCAACAAGTCCAGACGGAGTCAAGTCTCCTCAACAACGACACCCATTTAGTTTCTTACTGCATTCTCATTGTAATTTTTCATTTGTGTGTTTAAGCATCAATAGCATGTAAAAACTTGTTAATTTCTGAATGAAAATCATAATAAATTGTCTATGTTTGTCTTGAAGTAATCCATTCGTTATCACTCATAAAATGTTTTGGCATTACGATACCAACTTTACTAATTGCTTGCTTATGCAAAAAGCTGAGGGAGAGTGATGAAAAATAAAAATGCAAAATCTCTAATCATGTGTTTTTGAATAAAAACCCTACTGAGGATGTACAGGAATTATTTCAAATCCCCAAACACCGGAGATATAAGGGAGATAGACCCTCGTTAACCCCTTTGAGCCTTGAAGAAGGAGTTTCTTTTCTAATCATAAAAACCCTTATTTTAACCTTGGGGCAGGGTAGTGTTCATTTAACTTGATCGAGTGTTCAGAACTCACCAGAAAGGTATGCATCTAAGGATACAACAATGGATATCCTTCAAAAGGTTGAGGAATGTCAAAACCTCAATGGTTATCCTTATCCTATCAAGGGGTCAAGAGATGACGACACAACGATGGTTATCCCTCATTAATCAAAGAACGAGGCAGTCACAATCACCTCCCGCAAATCAAAGATTCAAGATCACATGACTTGTTCAAAAAAAAAAGGTGAATAGAAAAGAAAAAAAAAAGCCCGCTAAGTCAACAACATGAAAACAAGTGACTTAGGCAAAAAGGTTAGGGCATCCCGCTGGACTCCAAAATAAAATTCAAGAGAATTTGTCCAGGCAAAAGTTAGGGAAAGCAGAAGCGAAAAATAAGGATTACAAAATAAAAATCCTTATCAAAAGAACAAAGTCGTGTGATCAGACACCAAAAATGCAAGATGAAGTGACTGCCATGTCCAAAAAACCTCATTGATTCCTCAACCATTCCAAATTCCTTGTGAGGAATAAACACTCATGTCGAGTTAATTGAACCTAGGAATGGAAAACATCATGAAGGGGGTGGGTACCAAATAATTTCGAGCCTAAAAATCCTTTGTTTTTTAAAAAACCGTGAACCTGGCCAAGTTACAACCCTTAAAAGTCCTAATTGAAGTAGGGTTTATTTTGAAGATGCACTCCAATGAGATAGCGTTTAACTGACTCCCAATGAAGCGAGACTCATATCCATGTTGGTATCGTATGTTTGCTTTATCATCCACATGCAAAAATCGAGGTTGTGTCAACTAGTGATCCATTCACGAGAGGTCGCAACCTCATTTCAATAAAAAAGTTTCTTTAAACTTCAAGACTAACGTACACTTTGCATTAGAATTATCATTCCTAGAATTAACATTCTTTTGCATACAAACATCTGCTTAAACATCAAAGAAATTTTAGGATGAGAATCAGTGAGCAACTTGATCATGTCAAAGTACAAGAGACTTGAGAACTCCGAGGAGGAAAAGCTAATCATCTCAAATGGTGACCATCAAGGGGCAAGTTATCCAAAGAACTCCGTTGGGCATGAACAGTTAATGCTTTCCTTGATTACCTTGAGAGGAAGAATTTGAAGACTCCGTTGAGCGTGGTAAAGTTGTTTCCATGTTTGTTTGACTTCAAGACAATGGAAGCTTGAGGATTCTAGTAAGATGTACCTAATCAGGGGCAATTGAATCGAGGTTTGACCTCTCAAATTCAGCATATCTGGGACAATCATGTCGATAAATCTCTTCAAGCTTTGACCAATCTGGGGCAATCACGTCGAGGAATCTCTCAAATTCAACCAATCTGGGGCAGTTACGTCGAGATTTGACAAATCTCTCCAAGGATCCACTGGGGGAAAATTCCTCCATAAGTCATGAAGCTTGGGGCACAATTCTGAGTTTTATTGTCCTCTCCCTAATCATAGGAGTTTATTTCTCCTGGAACCCTGGTATCTCCCCAAGCATGGAGTTTATTTCTCCCGAGAGTTTGTTCCATTCCTCAAGCATATGAGTTTATTTCTCCTAGGAGTCGTCCTACTTCCCTAATCAAGGCTCCTTATTTGGATCTCTCATCCCCAACATGGTGAATCGAGGGAATCTCCTCAAGTTGAAAATCCTCCAAGCGGTGGCACATGGTGAGAAGTCACAAGCTATTCTTCAAGGTGCATCTTACAAATCAAAGTCCAATACCTATTGGCACCTCCGCATGGTCCTTAACACTAAGGGGATTCTCCCTGGTGTTTACCTCACTAATGCCTTTATTTGGCACTCTGCATATAGTATTCACTGCATATAGCATTGCATCCTCGAAAGCGTAGCATATCCATCACAATGGATCATTACGCCATAAAAACTCAAACATGCATACAAAGCATGAGCCAGATAATAGGAGCTAATGTTGAATCAGAACAATGACCCATCCCCTCAAAGTTGTTACCTGTACAAACTTTGCTTGATATCTGCTATCGTACTACAAACGCTTTTAAGCTGCGGTGCCAATGCGGGGTATCTTCAATCTCCGATGAGTGTCCGACGCAATGTCTTCTTCTGTCCTTCAATGTCGAGTCGATGTTGAGTCATAAGATCGCCACGAGATCTTATTCCTTTCCAAAGTGTGGAAAATCGCACGAGATTTTCTTTCGATGTTGAGTCATAAGATCGCCACGAGATCTTATTCCTTTCCAAAGTGTGGAAAATCGCACGAGATTTTCTTTCGATGTTGAGTCATAAGATCGCCACGAGATCTTATTCCTTTCCAAAGTGTGGAAAATCGCACGAGATTTTCTTTCGATGTTGAGTCATAAGATCGCCACGAGATCTTATTCCTTTCCAAAGTGTGGAAAATCGCACGAGATTTTCTTTCGATGTTGAGTCATAAGATCGCCACGAGATCTTATTCCTTTCCAAAGTGTGGAAAATCGCACGAGATTTTCTTTCGATGTTGAGTCATAAGATCGCCACGAGATCTTATTCCTTTCCAAAGTGTGGAAAATCGCACGAGATTTTCTTTCGATGTTGAGTCATAAGATCGCCACGAGATCTTATTCCTTTCCAAAGTGTGGAAAATCGCACGAGATTTTCTTTCGATGTTGAGTCATAAGATCGCCACGAGATCTTATTCCTTTCCAAAGTGCGGAAAATCGCACGAGATTTTCTTTCGATGTTGAGTCATAAGATCGCCACGAGATCTTACTCCTTTCCAAAGTGTGAAAAATCGCACGAGATTTTCTTTCGATGTTGAGTCATAGATCGCCACGAGATCTTATTCCCTTTTCTTCTGTTGACGAGTTGATCGCCACAAGATCTTCTTTCGATGTTGAGTCATAGATCGCCACGAGATCTTATTCCCTTTTCTTCTGTTGACGAAGTTGATCGCCACGAGATCTTCTTTCGATGTTGAGTCATAGATCGCCACGAGATCTTATTCCTTCCAGTCCTGATGTTGAGTCATAGATCGCCACGAGATCTTATTCCTTCCAGTCCTGATGTTGAGTCATAAATCGCACGAGGTCTTTTTCTTTCAATCATTGTTTCATACAACCATTCTCTTTGAAAACCCCGCGTCGGCACCGCCACCACGTTATAAGTTATCTCCATTCAAACCCATTACCCACTGTAAATTCTTCCACCAGAAAAAACAGAAACAAAATTCCCTTTCCCCAGCAGATATCAAACAAAAATAAGGATAACAGCCACTCCATCTCCTCAGGACAAATTTCGGGTCTCCGATATTTAATCTCCTTCTACTTCGAATGTTCGATAGGCTGGCGCCAATCTCGCCTTCGAGTATAAGACGATTAAATAGGGGCAGCTGTCATACCCCAAATTTGTCCTACTCTTTAACTTCTAACTGGCTTAGGCTTTGCATTCACGTACATACATCACTTAGGTCATAATCCATACCCATGCATTCACATCATAGGTGTTATTCAAGGGCCAGCAATAAAAAGCTCCATCGCAAAGAAGTATGATCAGAGAATGAGGAAACTGAGGTATAATCATGTGGCTCTATGTTCATTGAAGTCCTCCTGGATTGGGGTGTCTCTCTGCTTCGAATCAGGGCATCGATTAGAGGGTACAAGCTTGCAAATCATCTGGTTCTTTAAATCAGGGTTTCTTTGACCAAAGTCAACCAGTTGACTTTCTGGTCAAACATTTAATCAGAAGTGACTTCTATGTGTGGAAAACTTCTCATACTGACTGTGTGGACGCGTTTGGTTGACTGGATGTGAGTGGAAGAGATTTAATCGGGAATTTCATCAATAGTCGGAAAAATCAAAACAGTTGACTTTTGGGTCAAAATCGGGAAGATTATTCAAATATCGACTTTTGGTGGAAAATCGGTCAAAGAAAGTCAAAGAAATGAGGAAAATCAGGAAATAATCAAAATTGCCAAATTTGGAAATTTAATTGAAATGAGAACTTGCCAAAAGAGGAAAGTTCTATACTTAAAGAATTTTGTGAGTGAACTTTCAATTGGCTGGGCAGCTGACTTCAGGTTCGATTATCATGTTGAAAACGACAGAATTTTAAGACAAGCTCAACATGAAAAATGTTCACACCATGGCATACAAAAACTTTGTAGTTGGAGGTTTCTCAATTGGAGGCTTAGATCAAGAGTTATTAATGTTTGAAGTAGAGGATTTTCATCTGAATCAAGTCACGAAGTTGGGCATATTTCTGGCCATACGCGACACAATTCATCAAACAGGTGGCGCGCCAAATCTAAAGCCAATTCTAGAGAAATTCAAGAACTCTGAAAATGCAAAAGTGGTGTGTAGCTACGCTTTGTCATGCCCTCTACACAATGGGACGAGAATTGAATCCATTGGGTAAGTATTGATCCACTTACAAAGCTCCAAAGTCACCTCCTCGCAGAGTCAAGAGTACGCATCCAGCCAGGCCAAAATTCCAGGTCACGCGTGAGCCTTCCAACAAACACCTGGCGTGCCGTTTTCAAAGTCATTTTTAGAGGCCCACGGATGTCCATTGAGATCAACATTGGTGTGGAATTGTTCTTTGCCATGCCCTCTTTGCATTGAGTCATGGATCATGATAATTGAACATGTAATGAGCGAGATATAAGGATCCAAAGTCATGCATCGACCAAGGCACGTATTGGTTAAGGCTAGACAGGTCACGCGTGCATGGTAATGCAGTATTGACATGGCATGTTCGGGACCATTTTTAAGGTACCTTCAGGTCACGATTCAAGAGGCCATCAACATAAAACTCACTCCATCAAATACACTCTTTACATCGATCCAAAGATCACCCTATTTGATGACTTAATGTTAAAGATACATGCATGCAAAGTGAGTCATATGGAGAGTTTGGCAAGGGAATGCACGCAGGATCCTCATCAACATCTCTTGCCTTATATAACCATGCACAGGACTGATACGTAGAAAGCAAAGGAGACCATACTATAATTGTTCATACTTGTTCACTAAGTGTGGAAGAGAAATTATACACTATACTCATCCTCACCATAAACCATATATACCAGCATATAAGTATCAAAACCCTTCACAATTCACAGAACACACACTCATTTTTTCCAAACTCACTCTCTTCTCTCTCGGATTTCTTTCTCTCTTCCATCACTCACATCCAGAAAAAAGTTTGTTACATCCTGTAACAAACTCAACCATCAACCTCCATTGTTCTTCACCTTCAACCACCATTATCACCACCACGAACCATTCTCGACCTCCATCCTCAACACCACAGCACCAGCATTGAAGCAATCGCAGCCGTCATCATCTCCATTGAATCATCATCATCTTCAAAACGTTCATGGCATAACGCAAGAGTTGGAGTCGAAGCTGGTAGCATACAACGATCTTCGTCTTGCTCGCTGATCTTGAATTCACGTATCGAGGATCAAGGAGAGCATAGCTGGTAGCATCATTGCGCTGAAGAGTTCTTTTTCTTTCGATTCAACATTCAACAGGTAAGTCTTCTTAGATCTTCTCAACATATCAGTGATGCAAAATAGCTCATATTGCATGTTGTATGATTTGAGATACATCTTTACGATCTTGTGATAAATGCGAATCATCTTGAACGTGGATCCTGTTTTCAATCTCAGTATATGTATGTGAATGTTGCAATGCTTATAGTTAGCGTTTTGTTGAAGTTTTGTTTAGGTTAGGGTTTTAAAACTGCGATCGGTTTACATGATAGAGGAAGAATTAGTAAAATCTAATGGTGGATCTGAACTCTACATGAAATTTTGAGTCGAACGGTGGTGTTATGGTTGAATTCTGGAATTTTGGGTGGAGCTCCGCCGTTAACTTCGCCGGAGAAGACGGCTGAAGTTGAGCTCCGGTGTCTGGTGTGAGTCAAGATCCATATCCGTTTAGCTTACATGGCATGCGTTCATTGGCTGATGTTTTTATATTACTTTAGTTTTGTATTTTCAATGATTGGGGGATGGTGCTGTCATATTCTGATTGGCTCAAATTGGCGTTTGTCTTTTTGTGACTAAAGTGAGCCTTTGTCCAATTGATCCAAGTTGACATGCTGATGTACACAATATCGTTCCAATGCCATAGTAAATATAATGATAATGCTGAATCAACAAATAAAAAACTAAATAAATAATGAACAACAAAAACAACCATGGGCCATGCGAGTTCCTAATCACACCCCCCTGAATCTGGGCCCAAATGCGTATTAACTAAGCTTCAGTTCCTTTTGAATTCACTAACACACCCCCTGGCAGGCAGACTTTTAGAAATTGTTTCAGTTTTGTTCCTCCATGACTTTTACTCCATAAATCATTTTTCCATGAAATAAAAAATAAATAAAAATAGGTTTTAGATAGATATATGTGTGTATATATTTTTGGTATTTTTTGTAGATTTTTAGAAGTTAGTTTGTTATTTTTAATAAATCATTTACTTTGGTATGTTCATGTTTCTTTCGGTTTTGATAGATTTCGCAAAGTGATTTCGTTTAATACTTTAGGATCAGAATCTAATTGTCAATTTTTGTATGATTGATGTAGACTAACCCATGATGTTGTGTATAAAAGATGAACTCCTAATTCTTTGTTTTGATTGGTATTTGGTTAGTGTTGTTTGACTCGATTAACATGCGTTTTTAATAGATACTTGTGACGTTTGTGCTCTCAAATTGAAATGTATTCATGCAATAATGTTGGCTCCTTTTTGTACATATAATTAGGGATGTTTATAGGTCCTAAGACCTGGAATTGAAAATTTTAAATCATGTTTTCCCATTTTACTCGATTTTTCTCTCTCACATGTAAATAACTTGTTTTTGGTCGACGATTGCACCGTAACTTGTACAAATGACCCGTAATTTTGTGTGAAACTTCTTGGCATGATTTTGTGATTGTTTAGACATCTAGTATAGGCTATTTGCTACTGACTTGTACCATTTGATTGCATGTTTCTAACTTCATTCACAATTTGAAACCGTTTAGCTAGTATTGACCTAGTGTTGTCTACTTTTGGTTAGAGTTTTGTATTGTTTCATGCTAATTGACTAATATAGATTAACATAGGGTATTGGAACTAAATGAATGAGTTTGCTACTGACTTCAAGCTTATACCATGTGTTCATTTGTTTTTGTTTTGATTAACTGATGTTTGTCCGCTAATTGGTAAGTAGCGACGCATGCGATACTTTGACGACTTCTTGTGAATGTTTTTGTAGGGTACCGTGATGCTTTTGTATTTGATTTGGGACATTCAATCCCATGTGTTGCTACTGACTTGGGGCTTCTTTCTCTTGTTTCCATGCTTAGCCTCTCATTTCTTACTTTGATTTTGATTACATCTTGCTATTGCTTGCCATGTTCCCTTAGACTCTTCCTTCTTTGTTAAGAGGAATTGAGATAGGATAGTTATCCTTGACCTTAGGGCCATTTGTAGATTAGAATAACATAGATTAGAATGGTAGATCTAGTTCCCTTTTGCATTCTTTTTCTTTTCAACTCTTTAAAACATTAATAAATGGAAGATGCGAATCACATTAAGCAAGTGATAGAGAAATGAGTGGGATTCATTCCCTAATCTATTTTTCAATCGCTTAGCGGCATAGAAACGAGTGGGATTCATTCCCTAATCTGTTTCTCGGTCACTACTTAATGGGAGAAAAACGAGTGGGATTCATTCCCTAATCTGTTTCTCAAACATTAATTAATGGGAGAGAAATGAGTGAGATTCATTCTCTAATCTGTTTCTCAAACATTACATAATGGGATGGAAGTGAGTGGGATTCATTCCCTAATCTGCTTCTCGATCATTATACATTTTATGTGATTCGAGTCGTGAAGTAAACTCCCTTAAAAAACACACAAACAAAAACGCTTTAAAACACCTAACAATGGTTCAGACTAAAGCAAAGTAGAGAAAGTGGTGAGTGGCCCGGTATTGGGAACTGTTCATCACTCATCTACGCTAAAAGACACAAACCAATCATTTCTTTTTCTTTTGCCTCTTTGGCACCTAAGGGCACCGTTATCTCCGCTCCATTGCATCCTAGGTTGTCCCCTTATGCAAGAGCGCGAGCGTTAACTCCGCCCAACTAAAAAACACAAAAACAGACAGAAAATCTTTAGCCGAGCTACGGTAACTCTGATTCCTGAAAAGGATACGTAGGCAGCGGGGTAGGGCCCGTGCGAGTACAATTCTTTATTTTCCCTACATTTTGCATTCATTTCGCATTTAGACATAGGCATAGTTATACACCCTTTAGATAGAAACAAACATAGGCGGATACCATCGAGTACGATGGGCGTGAGGGGTGCTAATACCTTCCCCTCGCGTAACCGACTCCCGTACCTTGATTCTCTGGTCGCAAGACCCTGTTCCTTCCTTTGCTAGGTTTTCTGATATTCCTTTCCCTTATGGGATAAATATATTGGTGGCGACTCTGTTCATTTTTCGCGAGCGTGCGACAAGGGGGAACATAACCCTAGAGACAAGCTACTATGTGGCATTAGAATCCAAGGCGATTGAAGGGAACTAGATTATAGTAAGCGCTATGTTGCTCTATAACATCATCTTGGGAAGACCCGTCATCAATAGATTAGGGGATAGTATTTATCCCAATACATGATTCTAAAATACTCGCTTCCTAGTGGGCGAGTTGGGATAGTTCAAGGAGACTGGAAAAATATCCAAGAGTGTTACTTGATCATCTTGGCGATGGAAATGGGAAAGCTCATCCTTGGGGGAACCTGTCTCCCCCAGGTGATGGATTCAGACATTGATAAATGCGATCCCAGATTAGTCGTAAAAAATGAGAGTCTCACGCCCATTGAGGACCTAAAGTAAGTCAGAATAAGCTCTCCAGTCCACCAGGTGAAAACGATAGGCATCTCGCTTACTGAGGAAGAAGAACGCGGACTAGTTGCCCATCTCCGTAGCATACCAAGAATATACACTAGAGTAGTGTGCCATCGCCTTACCGTCAACCTTTCTCCCAAGACAATGGCACAAAGGAAGTGAAAATTTTCTGAGGAGAAGAGAGTCGCCATATGAAGTACGAATTTTTGCAAAAATATATAGTATGTGTCGACTCATTTGAGTTACGTGTCGACACATAGCTTTTAGAAAATGATAATTTTGTAAAATACACATGTGTTAACTCATTCGAGTAACATGTCGACACATAGCTTCCAGAAATGAATAACCTTGAAAAATATAGAGTATGTGTCGACTCATGCGAGCTACGTGTCGACATATAGCTCCTAGAATGTTCGTTTTGCATTGTTCGACGATATGGCCATAACTTTTGAGTTGTATATCCAAATGACGTGCCATCAGAAGCGTTAGAAAGATAAATCTCAGGGCTATAACATGATAGTGATATATGAAATGTTTAAATATTATTCATATGCCTACTATGTTGATAAAGGTACTGCCTTATATGTTTTGATTGATGAATTTGTTGCATTGTTGTGTTAATGTCGTGCAATAATAATGTTGATATGTCGATGCTATCATAGTAATGTTATTGAGGTATTGTTGATTTTTATGTGATGTTGATATGGTGGGAATATGATTATTAAGTTGTGATAATTATGTGTTGTTGATAAAACATGTTGGTGGATGTATTTGAGCATATCTATGAATAATTATGTAGAAACGCATAACTGTTGTTATTTATGTTTTAAAGGGGGAATGTAAACATGAATTTTTATTGTTGGTGAGTTATTGCACCAATTATATACCATGCATCATTTATGTTGTTGTTGTTGAAAGGAGTTACAAGTCTATAAGGGTGGACTAATAACTTGTCTCGAACCTAGAAGGGTGGGATCGCATATCTAGAAGGGTGGATATGGGGTCTATAAGGGTGGACCCAATTTGTAAGAGGAACCAAATGTTGGTTTTGTACCAGATGCATATGAATCATTGTCGTTGTCATGAGTCGCATAACATGAATGAAATATATGCGTGAAATATGGGTGTGTGATAATGATGTTGTTGTAGATGATGTTGATGATGATTTGGGTGTGAGAATGTGATATATTGTTGTGCATGATTGTGTAGATATTTTAGTTTATCTTACATTATATTATATTATCACGAAAAATGAATTTTTAGCCCTTTTGTTTGAATGTTTCCTTTACATGGACATCGTGCAGATACTCAAGAGTAAAGACACTGGTGTGAGTGGAAGTTAGCTCCTAGAGCTATTTCATTTAGCTTATTAATTTTAGATTTGGTCATGCTCTAATATATAACACTAGTGAGCGAATTATTTGTTTTATATTGAGATTTTCTAAGAGACGATGTATACTCTGGTATTTGCTTTATGTTTTGGTGTGATAGCACTTGGAGAAAACTCACGAGTCGGTGTTTTTAATTTTGTTATGAAAACTATTGGTATATTTTAATTATGATTCTTCTGCAAAGATATCAGATAATTTGGATGTCATGTATACATCCCAAGTACAGATCATATGTGTCGGATGTCGTGTAAACATCCTAAGTATAAGCGTATGCATTACAATAACGTGTTGCATGTTTGTTTAGGTTAAGTGTTACATGATCAACAAGTGTGTATGTGTGTGCGCGCGCGCGGGTGTGTGTGTGTGTGCACGCGCGCGGGTGTGTGTGTGTGTGTGTATGTGTAACATCCTATGTGCAAATGTTTGTGAAAAATCTCTCATTTAATTATAAATACTTATAAGCCTCCTTGTCGCCCTATTTCTATTTCTCTCTTGTGCGGGCAATAAGGTTTTACTCATCTTTTCAGCCTTGAAGAATAAAGAGCGATTCAAGTGGACCCTAAATTCATGGAGGTTATCTCGAAAATAAAAACCTTTCTTACATCCCTTCCCATTCTCACACTTTTGAGAGAAGGGTCTCCACTACTCCGTTACCTTTTAGTCACGAAATCAATTAATGAGTTTAGTACTTGTCCAAGATACAAATAAAGTAGAAACACACAGGTATTTCATAAGAAAAGTGGTCAAAGTAACCTATATATGTTATCAGAAGATCGAGAAGCTAGCTTTTACCTTCGTCGTCGAATCAAGAAAGCTTCAACCTTATTTTGAAGGGTCATAAAGTTTTCATAAAAATCAACTATCATCTTAAACTAGTTTTGAAGAAACCAGATATGGATGGGAATATGGTTTCCTATGTGGTGGAACTCTCAGAATAGGACATCCAATATGTCCTAAGAGAAAGCATCAAGTCCCAATATTTGGTCTACTTTTTGGAATAATTTGGTTGGCTAGTAGACGATGAGTTACCTTTCGAATATACATTATTGGTCGACGGAGCCTTAAACTCAAATGGGAGAAGCGTTGGAATAGTCTTAGAAGAGCTTGGTGACATGCTAATCGAGCAAGCAATAATTTTTTAATTTAAAGCCTCCAATGACAAGGCCGAATATGAAGCTCTCATCACCAGCATGATTCTCGCCCTAGAAATGAGTGCCTGTAGGTTGAAGGCCAAAAGTTACAACCAATTAGTTTCCAATAAATTCATTGAAAATTACTAGGTTAACAACCATAGTTGATAAAATATAATTATATATTCGAAGACGACAGGGCTTAATTAGATAATATTCAAGAGACTCTCGCTACCCCCAACATTGAGGCAAGAAAAATATACTTCATAGAAGTGACTCAAGTCGAGTTGAATGTCTCATATACTACACTACAGTTCCCAAGATTCATAATGAGGATACCTCTGAAACAAAGTTTGAAATATGGGTAATTAAAGGCGCGAATCTCCAAGAAACTGAAACACTTGCTCTTGTTTTTCAGAGGTAGATGGAATAGTGATCATAAGTCGAGATTAGTACGACAAGCCAGTGTTTTGACACACATAAACAAGGGCGTGCGGGGAATTCATGTTGATCTGACCATATTGATCTCTGACTTACCACTCTAAAGAAGTTTCAACTCTTCTAGAATATTCTCAACACACAAGAGCTGTTGTTGTACCCCAAAATTTGCCCACACTTTTCAAAAATTCAAAATTATTTTCAAAATTGGATTTTTATAAAATTTTGGGTTCATTTACATTGACATCCTGAATTTTATAAATATTTGATTTAAAGTCTATTTTAAAATATAATATTTTACTCTTAAATTATTTATATTTTAATAAATAGAAAAATGATGGTCGATGCTTCATACACTTTCAATTGACTTTTTATTTTGAATAAATAGTATAGCACAATTGGTAAGGAGGTAAGGTTTGCAAGTACAAGGTCACACGGGTTCGAATCCTATTCCTAACTTTTTCCCTTTTCTTTTGTTTTTAACCTTAGCTCTAACTTTATTTCACTTTTTATTCAAAAAACACAAAAAAAAATGTTTTTTTAATATTTAAATATCATTTTCGTATTTCTTTATTTATTATTTAAAAAAAATGTTTTCTTTTTTATCTTTTTCACTTTATATTCACAAATATACCAAAAAAAAATAATAATAATAACAAAAAGAAATTCTCAAACATTCCAAAACAAGCTCAAGCAAGAATCATAAAAAATTGAAAAAAATTAATTGGATAGACAAAGGTCTTGATGTGAGTAAATTGACTTGTCCAAATTCTATATTGAGCATTTTCATGTCACTATAAGAAGAGATGAACCAAGAGGACAATAGGGGGAGAGGTACAAAAAAGCCATACACAATTCTAACCCTTATTCATACGTATAAACATCTCACAAAACAAAAACTTATATTTTTTTTATCAAACATGGTGTACATAAAGCTCGTTTGTTTTGGATTTTTTAAAAATGATTTTTATAGTGTTATTAAATTTTGCGAAATTTTTTTTACAAAGAAACTTTTTATAAAAACTTCAAATGAAAAATCTGTTTGAATAGTTATTCTTAAAATGTGATTTTAGGTATTTCATCTATTTATGGAGAAAAAATTTGGATATCAAAATTTCAAAACATCACTTATTTTTGAAGCTATTTCAAATAGATTTTCATAAAAATCATTTTTGAAATACAATTTTTTGAAAAAATTATGATTTTGACTAAGCTTTGGTCTTCAATTATATATATTTATGTTATACGATGTCAAATTAAGTGTTTCATTTTAGAAAAAACGAATATAAAAAACTTGTAATATTTTGAAAAACGATTTTAAAAAATCTATTTTCAAAAATACAAAAAAAAAATCCATTTTTTAAAACTGAAACAAACTGGCCTATATTCCATAGAATTCACACAAACCTTTGTACATCTATCTCTAACCTAAAGTCTTATTTCTTTTGGCTTTCTCAATAACACACAAATCATTGTCCATGTATATATTACCACAAAAACTTAAAAATCCAGAACCTGTAGCACTAAGGTTCTAATCCTTACCCAATTACACCATTAATATTTTCAAACCTTTCAAACCATACCACGATTTCCCCAAATAATCATGTTCATTTTGCAAACCTTTGTCTTGGTAAAAGTAGCCTTTCATATTGATGTGCCAAACACTATTCAATTTCATCAACCAATTTTCCCATTCGTACACATTGGTTTTGTTTTTCCTGAGAAACAACAACTTTCCATAAATTAGCATTAATAATACTCTCTTCCACCACAAACTACAAATATCACAACTACTATTTTCTTGTTACTAACAATGACAATAAAAAATTGTTTCTAGTTAATATTGAAAATTTCTTTACCCACCTCCTAACCTTCTTACCCAAAAATTGTTTTTAGTTAATATTGAAAATTTCTTTACCCACCTCCTAACCTTCTTACCCACTTCTGGCGAATTTATCCAAATACCTCTTGTTTCGAAAATACATTTCCGAAAACGTACTTTTATTGGAAAAAAGAAGGTGTTTTCGGAAATGCACTTCCGAAAACACGAAAAAAAAAGGTGTTTTCGGAGATGCATTTCCGAAAACACCCCTTTTTTTGAGTTTTCGGAGATGCATATCCGAAATATTCCAAGACTAAATTGGTCTTGGAATGTTTCGGATATACACTTCCGAAATAATTCAATAATTATTAAAAAATTAAAATCAAAGTGAATCAATACAATTAATAGGTATAAAATAAAAGTGAATCAATAAAATTAAGGTAAATCAATAAAATTAAGGTGAATCAAAATTTCCTAAACAATTTTAAAGTTAAAAATTATTTTACTAACTTATATAAATCAAAAACATCTTAATTTCATAAGTAAATTTTGAATTATATAAAATTAAGTATAAAATTTATTCATTAAATAAAATTAAAATTAAATCTTTTTTTAATTTTTTTAAACTAAATAAAAAATTATAACTCATTTTTAATTATGAATCAGAGTAGAAATATATAAATATATAATCATAATTATTAATTTTGTAAGTGAAATATATAAATATATAATATATAAATATATAATAATTATTATATAAATATATAAATATATAATAATTATTATAAATTAAAACACTCATTTTTATAATTATTATATAAATATATAAATATATAATATATAATAAATTTTATAAATATATAATAATTATTATAATTATTATATAAATATATAAATTAAAACACTCATTTTTTTATATTTTTTATAAATATATAACAATTATTATAAATATATAAATAAAAAATTATAACTTATTTTGTAAGTCAAATTATTTTAATTTTTTAATTAAAATTATTTTAAATTTTAAAATATGAATCAGGATAGAAATATATAATAACTATTATTCATAACTCATAAATTATATCAAAATATATAATTATTATTATTCATTACTCATAAATTATATCAAATTTATAATATGTGAATTAATTAATATCCTAAAATTAATTTTTGAGATTTTTTAAGATTTTTTTTTGTTGTTTCGGAGATGCATCTCCGAATTAGTCAAAATCTCAATTTTTGGGATTATTTCGGAAATGCACTTCCGAAGTCTGAAAAAATTTTGAAAAAAATAATATTTTGGAACTGCATTTCTGAAACGGGGTAAAATGGATTTTTCGCTGGGGTGACCCCCATAGGGAGGTGGGTAAAGAAAAAATCTTAATATTTTGTTTTGCAGATACAGAAGATTGCCATTAGAAAATAGACTTCTTCCGATTCGGCTCGGCTTCTCCTTTGTACCGACACCCTCTGCCGACATGAACTGCATCGATTTTTGTTGTCCCACATGCGCAACCCATCCTCTCTTTTTTCTTTTCTTTTTCATTATTTCTTTTAAAAAAATGTTTTCTCTTTATAATTCCTTTTTTAATTAACTTCCAATCAATTAAAAATCATAAGTTTCTTTTACCATGGAAATATTTATTTTCTAATTAATTAATTTTGAATTAAATTTAATATATATTTATTTTTGTCATTTAAATTCCCTTTTTTTAAAATAAAATAAAAATACAAAAACATGCTTTTATTTAATTAAATCGATTTTTGTAAATAAAATTAACTAACATTAAAATTAAAAGTCTTTTTATCATTAACTTAATTAACTAAATTTAATTTCTTTTTAATAAAATTAACTTAGAATTAGGTTTATTTTAATCAATTTAGAATTTTAGGACTTAATTTTAAATTAACATTTGTTTATAAGTTACAAATTATTCTCTTACTAATTTCAAATTAATTAAGCTACTAACCCTATTCTTCTTCCCAATTTCTCCCGGTTTAATTTCTTGGTTGTTCAAACATTCATAGAAATTTTGTATTAGGATACGTAGCCTTGTAATTTAAATTTCCTCGCACTTTTTATTATCATGTAACTGTCTATAGTTTGTAATAGTCTAACTAGGATTTTACTTTCCGCACTTTATTTTTCTGCAAGGTTTTTCTGATTATGTATCTGTCCCAAAGCCTTGTAATAGTAATTAGGATTTACATTCCCCCCTTTACTTTCTGTACCCCTTATGACTGCTATTTAACTGTTAGATGTATGTTAATAGGATTGTATGGTAAGACTAAAATTGAACATAGCTAACCTTAATTTCAAGATAAAAAAAAATAATAACTGAATACAACACACTTGAACATTTACACCTTTAAGGTATCCTCTCTTTGTTGCCTTCTCGATATAATGGTCATGTCCCTCGAATGTAGAGGTACTTTAGCAAAAGATGACCCTGAAACACATCATCATAGTCCCTTCAAAGAAAGATCATAGTTCCTCGATGTCCCTTCGATGTTGCCTTCGAATAAATGATCTTGTCCCTCAGAGTCCCTTTGGAAAAATGATGATAGTCCCTTTAAATTGCTAAAGTATCTCTACCATGTTGCTTTCAATGACCATAGATAACCCTTCGATGTCCCTTAAACATCCAATGAAAAGACTTCCTACTAACCAATTGTATGGATAGTCTCTTTCCCTTAAAACGAAAGGAAAAGAATAAGAAAGACCAAACATTAGGGGTAAGTAACTCTTAAAAGCTTTCTCACAAAAATTCAAACCAACAAATGCTTTTCACACCTCATTCTTTTTTCAAAATATTTTCAGAAACACTTTGTATACATTCGCACAAGAATCATTACAAAGTATGCCTTACTAATGGCACTCTAAATATTTTCTACATACACTACACTTTCAAACAAATCAAGAAAAAATAAGTGAGCTAAGCAATTAAGAGCCCGTAGATAACTATGGATGAAAAGGGTGCTAACACCTTCCCTTTTATTAACTTACCCCCCGAACTCAAACTCTTTTTTAGGTCTTTCCTATACTTTTATACCTTTTCTAAAAATTGGATAAAATAAAAGTCGGTGGCGACTCTTTACTATTCGCATATTTTAAAGTCAGTTCTCCCACCGAGTTATAGCTACCATATGGATAAGTACATAGGATGACAACTATCTATGGTTCATGCCTAACAAATAACAGGTTGTTATTTTCTATCCATTATATAGAAAGCGCGTCAGTTTCACTTTTTCAATTTCAATTCACTCTTCTCCATCACATACAGACTTGGGCATTGGAGTACTAACCTTGCAACTCATCCCCTCTCCAACGTATTGGAAACTCAAATCCATTGTGATCATCGATCCTAATTCCATTTATTGTTCTGCAATGGAACACACACGCGCACACACACATATTTATATATATAATAACAATTTATAGACTCGATAAGGCATCATCTTCTAATCAATTTTACATTTTGAAAATAATTCTTCTAATAAAGCAGACTGGCCATGTAATTAACTGGCTAGAACTTAAAAACATTTTAAGCTGATTTCGTTAAGTTAAAAGAAACCTTAAAGGTATTTTGTGTTTTTGTGTGTGTGATTTGTCTTAGTATTTTAGGTGTTACTCTCTTACTTTCACTAGACTCTGGTCACTCAAACAGACAGACCAGGAGAGCATTCGCACCTCCTCCCTTTCACAACACTAACACTTTCAAGTTATTTTTAAGATATTCAAATCATATAAGTACTTCACTAAAACCTTCAATCTTCTATTGGATGAGCCTTGATATATATATATATATATATATATATATATATATATATATATATATATATATATATATATATATATATATATATATATTCAATTTAATCACCATCATCAAAGAGTTGGAAAGATATCACCACCAAATTATACTTTCATCAATGTTGTTGTCATTAAAGCATCAAGAAACTTCTCAACATCGGGACCATCAACTTTAAACCTACAAGCACATAGATCCATATTTCATGGTTATATGTGTTGTAATAAGCTTGACAATAAAGTATACAATGTATAGAGAACAATTTTTACTCTAACTATGTTGTTAAGTGTGCAAGTCAATAGAAATCATATTTTGACTCTGGAGTTATCAAGCATGGATGAAGCAGACTCTGAACAAGGCACATCTAAAGTCTGGCCTTAGCAAAATCTGAAGATTAGCAAATTCGAAGCAAACTATGAAATAAATATGCACTCTAAATCAAGAAAGATCAAAAGGCATGCTTAACTAAAAGTCAAGCATCTGGGTTGTCGAATCAAAGCTGCTATAAGAATTTATTCTAAAGGACTTTGAGATAGACTCTACATTTCAAACTCTGATATCTCAAGATTCTGAAGTATGCCCAAAATTGCATCTGAAGTCTTAGGACTCTAAACTTATAGACTCTGAAGTCCTATTTTACACCAATATCTAAAGTCAAGCTCTAAACTCTTCTCAAGCTTCAACAACTTGTACTAGAAGCCTCTGACTAGATGATAAAGACAAGAAGAAGTATATATGTCATGTGTACATCCAGTACAAGAGATTCTAGATTTACCCTACAATGGATATATTTATTTGCTTATCATAAGAGGGCTTGGAAGTTTGGAAAAAGTGACGAACGGGATATCAAAAGACATATTACAAGAGATTGAAGGAGAAGTTAACAATTTGTAATTAGAGAGCAAAAAGAACATCACAACAAGAAGAAAAAAGCAAAGTGTGAGAAAACATCAAGAACAACAAAGAGAGAATGTGAAGATGAATTATCATAAAGCATATCTTTTAAGTTAATAAAAATAAATAGAAAAGGATTATTAAAGAAAACTAAAAGCATTTCCTTGGAGATCTACTCTTCTAAGGACATTGTGAAGGAAAACGAAAATGTAGGTGTTTTTTTAATTGTTCAACAAGAATATGAGAAAAATAAAAGTATTAAGTCTCTTAGAGAGACAAATTATTGTCGAATGTTAACTCAGTTATCCAATTTTGTCAAAGAATAAGTTCAAGCAACTAATTAACTGATCATCGTTTAATGATAAGACACGAGAAAAGATAATCAGAACATGTGTCATTCCTCTTTACTTGATATCTTATTAAGGAGTGTATGAGATTTTCTCCTCAAACATGTAAAGGAAGATGTATCCAATCACAATTTTTATAGTATTGTGATTTTGCTTTATAAGTTTTGTTGTTTACTGATTTTACTTGTGCTCAATTTAAGTCCTAGATCAATATAATGGGTATGAACATGCGACTCTCATTAATTTTTGTTGTTGTGTGCATGATTCATTTTATTTATTATTATGTTTGATATATTTTCCATGTGTGATCATTTGATTGTTTTATATGCGCATATCACATTATTTTCATCTTGATTGTTCATTACTTTATTTTATCTAGATCAAAATTATTTTTTTCATCCGCATAAAAAAATCATCTTGATATATGTTGATGCATTCATTTTTTTATTAAATTCTTTTTGCGTTGAATTTTTTTCATTAAAAATTTCAATCATAAGAAACTGCATATATTCTTAGTTTAGATACATGTTGATGATATTATATTTTCTCCATTGACGAGTCATTATATAGAGAGTTATCTAGTATCATGCGGGGAAGGTTTGAAATTCCATTGATGGGCGTGCTCAACTATTTCCTAGATTGTAAATCATACATGCAGATATTGATCTTTTTGTTGTGTGCATGATTCATTTTAGTTACTATTATGTTTGATATGTTTCCCATGTGTGATCATTTGCTTGTTTTATATGTGCATATCAAATTATTTTCATCTTGATTATTCATTACTTCATTTTATCTAAATCAAAATAATTTTTTTCATTTGCATAAAAATAATCATTTTGATATCTGTTGATGCATTTATTTTTTATTAAATTCGTTTTGCATTGAATGGTTTTTCTCGTTAAAAAATCCAATCATGAGAAATTGCATATCTTCTTAGTTCAGATATATGTTGATGATATTATATTTTCTCCATTGACGAGCCGTTATATAGAGAGTTCTCTAATATCATGCGGGGAATGTTTGAAATGTCATTGATGGGCGGGCTCAACTATTTTCGGGATTGTAAATTAAGCATGCAGAGATTGGCGCGTTCATCAGAAGGACGGAGTATTGCGTGGAGCTCCTAAAGAAATATGATATAAATGATTAAAAAAATTTACTCCCATGGCTTTAAGTGTGCTGATAGATAAAGATGAGCAAAGCATTGAGATCAATGTTACCAAATATAGAGGTATTGTAGCATCTTTAATCTATTTAACCACGAGTAGGTACTATATTATGTTTAGGGTGTGCACGTGTGCTCAATCTCAAGTGTAACATAGGGAATTTCACTTTAAGATCGACAAAACATTTTTGAGGTATCTTAATAAAACCTTGATTCATGGTCTTTGGTTTGCCAAGGGCAGCGAGTGTGGCTTAGTAATTCTTGCTAAGAATCTCGTGCTACATTCAAGCACTAAACATATAGAGATTTGACACCACTTCTTGAGAGAGCATACTGAAAAGAGCGGTGTTGTTTTTTAATATGTGGATACGAAGAATCAATTGATTGATTTTTTTACAAAATCGTGATCCACTTAACTACAAAGCCTTTTCATAATATACATACAAAATTGAGAATTTTTTATTCTTCATATTATAAGTAGAATACATAAAAAAGGAGATTAGCATTTTATATTAAAATAAAAAATACGTAAAATAAATTTGTTATAATAAACTGATATGTATAGAAGAAGACATGAGTATAAGATATAATATTACTGCTTCATTCCATTATTAATTCTATTTCATTCCATCAATTCAAACATATCTTAAAAAATAAATAATTAATTAAAATATTTTGATTAAACAAATTAGAGCAATAATTTACAAATAGCCGATGTTATGACAGATGCATCACGCACTACATTGTTTTCAGCTGTGAGTGGTGATTTTCCAGAGAAGGCATTCTCACAATCATTGACATCAGAAGCAGCATATTCTGCATTATGTACTGCAAAATTTGGGTTTCCATCTTGCAAAGCTTGAGTTGATAGCCAAACATCAACCAAAATTGAACGGTAACTAATAATACAAGACAAAACTGCATCATTTTGTTTTGTAGGAATACTTCTAGTAAGTTGATTGATTTTGCCAATGGCAATGTTTGCTTTAAGCTTTAGTACATCAAACATGATTTGTGCTAAACCATTGACATCTGAGGTGGAGCTTTTTGGGTCAGTATTTAGGTATTGAATGCATAGTGCAGGATTTGGGGTCATACTGCAAGTTTGTTGTACAATATTAGCACCGTTTGGTTGAATAACTCGAGAGTGAGTTGCAACAAGAGTGGTACACAAGATGAGAACGAATAATAACAATGACTTCACCATAGTAAAGTTTTTTAGAATGAGAAAAGTAAACAACACAAGTTTTCTAAATCAAAAGAGAATGAATGAAAATGAAACTAACAACTACACCTTTTTATAATGGGACCTTTTTATTGCTTTGTTAAATTAGTCTTAACTTAGCTATTCATTTTAGTCAATATTTATCATTTAATTTTTCATTTTTATATTAAATTTATTATTTAAAATAAAATGATTTATTTTCAGTCAAAGTTTTTTTTAAATAGTTTTTACTTAAAGTATATAAAAGAATATGATTACATTGGTCTTTCTATTTACTTATTTTTAACTTTTTAATTCCTCTTTAAAAGAATTCAGTTTTATGGTCGTTCAACTATATTTTTTTTGTAGATTTTTTATCCCCTCCAATTTTGTATATATGGCAGGAATGATTAGCATACATTATTTATTTTTAGTGAAGTGACATGAGTGGAATAAAAAAATTATTAATTAATATTTTTAATAATAATGTAAATAATTTTATTTAAATAAAATATAATTTAATTTAATTAATAATATTTTTATAGAATAAATTCAAGTTTAATATTTTTATGATATATTATTATTTAACAATTAATCATTTTAATTTAGTTTTTTAAGAAATTAAACAATCAATTTTTAAATGAAGCCTTTTGAGCCTTATGGCCCATGGGCTTAGATCATGCTTTCAATTCAGAAACCAATGTGTATCACGCCGTTTCTTGCATTTTTTATTTGGGTCTGTTTGGTAAAAATAGCGGTTGACTGATAAGTTAGCTGATAGCTTATAGCTTATGATTGATGGCTGATGACAGATGGTTGATAGCTTATAGCGGATGATTGAGACTGATAGCTTATAAGCTAATTGAAGTGTTTGGTAAAATTAGCGGTTCAATTAACTTATAAATGTAAAATGACATAAAAGATATTTAATGTATAATTATTTTATTTTAAATTAAAATAAATTAGAAGGGTTAAAATGGATATTAATTAAAATAATAAGGATAAAAAAGGAAGAAAAAACAATAAGCTATAAGACATAAGCTAAAACGCTATTTAAAATAGCGTCTAGAAAATAAGCTATAAGTTAGTAAAATAAGCTATAAGCTCGTGATAAAAAGACCGTTACCAAACGAGTCTAAATTATCATATGAGCTTATAAGACATAAGACATAAGCTATAAGCTCGAAAATATGTCTTACCAAACAGAGCCTTTGAGAATTATTTTATTGACCCATCTTTCTTGGTCACCTTCGCTGAAATTCTTTAAATACCCCTTTACTTTGGAAATGCATCTCTGAAGTTTAAAAAAAGAATGATTTCAGAGATGCATTTCTGAAATCACCTTTTCTTAACGTAAAAAAAATATTTCGAAAATACCTTTTCGAAAACAACATTTCGGAAATGCATTTTTGAAATACTGCGCGTTTTGCTGTTTAAACAAAACAGTCTCCCCCATTTCCATGTTACCCTAAATATTTCAAACCCTCATATTACTACTCAAGCATTTGCAGAAGCACCAAAGGCTACTTCAAAGACCATCAATTTGCTACTCCAAAGGCTCATAGACCACTTCTAAAGCACCTCCAACAACACCTCAAATTTGTAAGTTTTCAAAACTTTCAATTTAGAATTGAAATTGATATTCGGGTGTTAGAAATTAGTATAATGTAGTACATTTAAGTTATTATATGTCACTGGATATGTTAGGGGTGTTAGAAATTAGTAAAAATTTGATTTTGATGCATTAGGGCAAGGATTTCAAGTTCTGCAAAAATGGTGTCGCAGGGGGGGTTTCGGAAGTGCATTTCCGAAAACACTTCCCTGACCAGTTTCGGAAATGTACTTCCGAAATATACTCAGAAATGTTTTTTTTATTTTCTTGATTGTTTCGCATTCTTATGGAATTCAATTTTTCAGGAAAATGGCAAACAACCCCGCACGACTCAAACAGGGCACAGAGAGCCAGACAGCATCGGCTAGACGCGAGCGTTATAGCTGGCAGCGACACATGGACGGAGTAGAGTACGAGTACCCGTTCAGATGGATGAGCTTGGTTCCTCATTTGGATTGAGGAGTAGGCTGGCTCGGGTGTCTTCTTCCCAACAGGAGGTACGGGAGGACGAGGAGGAGGTGATACCTAATGTCGAGCGCGGGCACGGGGAGGAGGAGGAGGAGGTGGTATCGGATGTTGACCCTCCGCACGGGGAGGAGGAGGAGGGCTACTCGAGAGGGCCTAGGGACACTTCCGTGCTGATTTCCTACCACGAGCACATCGCTCGACGTGTCTGGGAGGGAGAGGTATTTTTTTAATTTAACCGACTTTATTATTTAACTGTTTTTTATTTAGCTTTTAATTTCACATTTTCTTCACGCTTTAATTAACAAACTTTTTTGTTTTTGTTGTAACAGGAAAGGGCAACGCTAAAAATGGTGAACCACGCGCAGAAGATTTTTGATCTGTTTAAACTAGAGGCGCAATGGTTTAATGATGTGGTGATTGCTTCTGGGCTAGGTGGGTTATGCATGACCGGGTATACCACCATCAGCCACGGCATGCAGGGGGCTTTCGTGGAGCGGTGGCATAGTGAGACGTCTTCTTTCCACTTACCGGTTGGGGAGTTGACGATCACCTTGCACAATGTTCATTGTCTACTCCACCTGCCAATCAGGGGGACACTGCTGCACCATTCCAGTATCCAGAGGGTCGAGGCGATCGAGTGGATGGTCGACTATCTGGATATGGACCCACACATGGCTGATTTTGAGTGTCGGGCGACAAATGGGGCCATATCCATTTCTCCAGCTTGAGAGAGCTGTATGAGAACCACTTGGTGGCGGCGGCCGACTCCGAGCAAGCGGGTGACGAGCTATTTACAGAGTATCACCGTGTCTGTGCTCTCCGGTGTTGGTTCATGTTCTTGGTAGACATTGCACTCTTTATGGACAAGAGTTCAACCTACGTCGACGTGAACTACCTCCGCTACTTCATGGACCTGACTACCATTCACAAGTGGAACTGGGGGTCAGCTATTCTGGTATACCTATACTAGAAGCTGAATGAAGCCTCCAACTGGAGGAACTGGCAGTGGACTGGATCGGCCACACTCTTGACGGTACTTTTCCTTTTAATTGTTACACATTTATTTATGGTTCATATTTATTTTTAATACATTATCGTTTTTGTTTTTCAGGGCTGGATCATCTCCTACTTCCCCCGCATTCACGGCTTCGCCATTGATCTTGCGTACAATGACGCTTTGCACAGGGCCGCCCGATACGTTCTCCAAAGGGGGAACAACGCAATGGGACCATATCGCGGGTACCTCAACCGCACAGCTCACGATGACATATGTTAGACGCCATTCTGGGACTACACTGTTGTTGTCCCGTTCGACCGTATCGCGTTATACTATGGCTAGTTGGCATGCGGGGCCAACACCATGGTGAGGTATTTGTCGGAGCGGTGCATGAGGAAATTTGGACGTGTGCATATGATACCAAGGTTACCGTTTGAGGCTGCTCCCGATACAGTTACCCGAGTGGAGCTCACTGCTATATTTGAGGAATGGGCGCATCATTTGGTCCGAGAGGAGTATCGGCGTATGCAGCCCACCCAGGAGTGGTATTATGTAGAGGGGTACGTGACATGGTTCTATCGGGTGACACATCCTCTGATGACACCCGACGCTCCCGGAGCTCTAGGCCAGCATATGAGGAGATCTTGGAGAGCCAGCAAGCTGAGGATGACCATGTCACTGATCTCCTACCGATATGCCGACAGATAGAGATGCTTGGGCGGGAAGCATTGGACTGAGGTATCATTGCGCAGGGCGGTCCAGAGGCGGTTGCAGTCGTGGAGAGGATGGTAGGTGACGCGGGTGGTGCGGCGGCATATACGAGGCAGAGGAGGTCCTATGGAGTTAGGGTTAGGCATACTCAGTAGGGGGTTCCGGTTTATTTTTCTTTGACTTTATTGTATTCGGCTTATATTTCTTGATATTTACGTACACTTTCGTCCACTATTAGTTGTATATATAATATTAGTATTTTATGTTAATATGTCGCTTATTTTATTCGGGTTATATTTTATTTATATCAAGCACTGTTTACTGCAAGCATTGTTGTTTAATTGAAAATACGGGACTGAACATTGTTTAGAAAAACAAAACAAAAAACAATTTTTGCATATTTCGAAGATGTATCTCCGAAAACACCCAAAAATGTGAAAAAGGTGTTTTCAGAAATGCATCTCCGAAAACACCCCCCATTTGATGTTTTCGGAGATGCATTTCTGAATACTGAGAAAATCTGGAAAAAAATTTTACTTCGGAAATGCATTTCTAAAGTAGGGGTATTTTTGAGTTTTTGCTGGAGGTTCATCCTATAGGAGGGTCTACAAAGAAATTTTCTTTTATTTGGCATGTGTTATCTTTTGTGTATCTGGATATATCATTCTTTTTTTGTGTATATCCTTTTAGCTATAGCATTATTTTCTCTATTTTTTTGTTTCTAATTATTTTGCATTTAGGGTTTATTATCGTCTATCTTTTTTTAATCTTGTCAAAGAGATAGAAGTTGTAATGTGAGTCTAGATTTAATTTTATGTTTGTTTTATGTAAATTTAGTATGACACAGTGTTTCATGGAGAGCGCGAAAGGAAATTCTTGGATGCGTTTTATTTGATGCTTAAGTTGACTAAAATACAATACAAGTGTGCAAGTTACATTTAAAAAGATTTCAAATAAAACCACGTAACTTAAAATTTCCATTCACTTTGCCTCCAAGTAAGCATATTGTTTATCTCATTGCTTGCCTGTCACAAGCGGTTGTGGTATTTATATATCTAAATCGGGTAGAATTGTTTGCTCAAAGGGACTGTGAGTATTATATTTGTTGTGAAAAACGATGTCAAGAACAAAATATAATAGGAATTAGGGAAGATAAGAAGAACACAATAATTGGTTATAACTGCCATTCTTTTACTTTCTCTTAGAAAACAAGATTACAAGTTTACAAGAATAACAAATAACCTCTCTCACCCTAAATTAGGATTTGCAGCTTAGCAATAATGAGAGACTAGTATGTTATTTATAATAAAACCTAACATACTAACTAATGGGCTTTTTCCACAAGGCCCATTACACAAGCCAACTTAATAAACAAACTAACTTAACAAATTAGGGTTTAAACACTAAAACCTAATTTAACATGCTAACAACCCTAGCATCTTCGACACAAGCATGTGAACAACCTTCGACTTCATGCTTAATCCTATCAAACCAAGAAGTTACCCTTCGACCCTACTAGAGTTCGATCCATTATCTCACAAATCTCTACCTTGGATCTAACTCTACAACATCAAAGGAACAACTAGCTTTCTTCATGCAGCTTTTTCAACTGCATACAGTGGAAAAACTTGCAACTCGGCAATGTCTTTGTGATCATATCAGCAGCATTATCCTCAGTCGAAACCTTCAGCACATGGACTTCTCCATGCTCGATTACTTCTCTGACGAAATGCAGCCTCACATCAATGTGATTAGTTCGCTCATGATAGGCTGAATTCTTTGACAGGTGTATTGCACTTTGACTATCACATTTAACAGTGATACCTCGACCTTGAACTTTCAGCTCCTTCGCAAAACCTTCAAGCAACATTGCTTCTTTCACAGCTTCATTTAGGGCAATATACTCCGCTTCAGTGGCTGATAGAGCAACAACCTTATGAAGTGTTGCTTTCTAACAAATTGCAGTGCCAAACATAGTGAAAACATATCCAGAAATAGATTTTCTATAATCCATACAACCTGCATAATCAGAGTCGACATATCCTTCAATTGCTGCTTTACTATATTCACCCAAGGCTCCACCATAAATTAGGACTCTGCTCAGAGACCCATTTATGTACCTTAAAATCCACTTTAATGCTTGCCAGTGAGCCTTTCCAGGATTCGCCATGTACCTACTTACAAGACTTACTGCATATGCTATGTCGGGTCTTGTATAGACCATAGCATACATCAAAGAACCAACTATATTAGTATATGGAATGCTATTCATATAGGCTCTTTCAACATCCGTACTGGGAGACTAATCAATACTCAGCCTGAATTGAGGGTTTGTTGGAGTCACAATTGGCTTCAGATTCGACATACCAAACTTTTCGAGAATCTTTCGTAGGTATGCCTCTTGAGATAAGCATAACTTCGACTTCTTTCTATCTCTTTGAATGTCAATTCCAAGAACCCTAGAAGCAGCTCCCAGATCCTTCATATTGAACTCCTTATTGAGTTTATCCTTCACCCTCATCACATCTTCAATATTGTTGCTTGCTATGAGAATATCATCCACATAAAGCAACAAAATAACAAATGAATTACCAGGTCGAAATCTGAAGTAAACATAGTGGTCGAACTGACTTCTAATGAAACTTATGTGTGCCATGAACTTGTCGAATCTCCTATTCCACTGTCGAGGAGATTGTTTCAGCCCATACAAAGATCTCTTTAACTTGCACACATAATCTTCCTTCCCCTTTTGGACATACCCTTCAGGTTGCCTCATTAGGATCGTTTCGTCTAGTTCACCATACAAGAACGCAGTCTTCACATCCATCTGTTCCAGTTCAAGATCGAACAGTGCCACCATGGCAAGCAACATTCGAATGGACCTATGTTTCACAACAGGATAAAACACATCATTAAAGTCGACACCTTCTTTCTGAGTGAAACCCCTTGCGACCAACCTTGCCTTCTATCTTTTCGACGTTACTCCTTTGATTCCTTCCTTAACTTTGAAAATCTATTTACAGCTGACTTACCTTGCCCCAACAGGTTTCTTGATCAGTTCCCAAGTGTGATTATCATGAAGAGATTGCATCTCATCATCCATGGCCTTCAGCCATTCAGTCTTATTTCGACTCCTCATAACTTCGTTGTAGTCTCTAGGTTCTTCGTCTAGAACCTCACTTGCAGAGATTAAGGCATAAGCTATAAGATCAGCATACCCAAGTCTCTGAGGTGCCTTGATGACTCTTCTCGACCTATCTCTTGACAATAGGTAGTCATCGACAGTTTCCTCAAGTTCATCAGCATCTTCTGCTTCTTCTTCGAATTCATCAGGGATATGCAATTCAGCATCAACTTGCTCCACCTCAATAGGAATCTCTACCTGTTCCAGCTCTTCTGCATTTCGACCATCATCATCAGTTTTATTGAAAGCCATTTCAGCTTCATTGAAAACTACATCTCGATTGGTGATACACCTCCTGTGACCTGGCTCTAGGCACCATAACCTATAAGCTTTGACTCCTTCAGGGTATCCCATGAGAATGCATTTCAGAGCTCTAGGTTCGACCTTGTCTTGCCTAATATGAGCGTAGGCTACGCAGCCAAATACTCTCAGTTTGTCGAGATCTGGTGGATGTCCCGACCAAACTTCTTCAGGTGTCTTCATATCTAATGCTGTTGAAGGACATCTGTTTATCAGATATGTTGCTGTCGAAACAGCCTCAGCCCAAAACACCTTCTTTAGTCTAGCACTAGTCAACATGCATCTGACTCTCTCCAAAATAGTTCGATTAAATCTTTCAGCCAAACCATTTTGCTGTGGAGTACCTGCTATAGTTTTGTGCCTTGCAATACCAGAGTCAGCACAAAATCTGTCGAACGCTTCATTGCAAAATTCAAGGCCATTGTCGGTTCTCAACCTCTTGACCTTCCTGCCAGTCTGATTTTCAACCAGAGTCTTCTAACTTTTGAAATTATCAAAATTTTCATCCTTAGTCTTCTGGATGAATACCCATAATTTTCTAGAATAATCATCTACTATGGATAGGAAATACCTCGCCCCAGAATGTGATGCACACCTTGCAGGTCCCCAAAGATCAGCATGGATGTAGTCAAGGGATCCATGTGTTCTTTGTTTTCCTTTGTTGAACTTCACTTTGTAAGATTTTCCAAGTACATAGGGTTCACAAAACTTCAGCTTTTCGACTTTGTCTCCACCAAGCAGGTTTTGTTTCCCAAATTCGACCAGACCCCTTTCACTGACATGGCCCAATCTCATGTGCCAGATTTTTGTCTTCGACAATAGTTTCGTGGATGCAACATTTGTCGAACCACTTACAACTTCAGCCTCAAGGGTATACAAGCCTTGTTTCTTCACGCCTCTCAAGACTTCCTTCGACCCCTTCCTGACTTTTAGGATACTTTTCTCTCCTTGGAAAACATATCCTTTCTTGTCGAATTCACCAAGAGAAAGCAGATTTCTCTTCAAATCAGGAACATACCTGACTTCAGTCAACAACCTTATTGACTCATCATGGAGCTTGAATCTCATAGATCCAACACCTGCAATCTTGAAATCTTTGTTGTTTCCCAGCAGTACTGATCCACCATCTTGATCGCATAATTCCTCGAACAAGTCTTTATTTGGAGTCATGTGCCAAGTGCAACCTGAATCCATAACCCACTCCTTCCTAGAGTCACTTCTTGAAACCACAAGAACATCAGATGATTCGAAATCATCTTGAACAATGACTGCATTGCCATTATCCTTACCTCCATGATCTTTCAGGCGTTCAGGGCACACCTTTCGTGTGTGACCCTCCTTCTTACAATGATAGCATTAAATACCAGATGCTTCGCCACTATAAGACTTTTGCTGGCTTTTGCCTTTCTTCTTGTCGAACTTACCATCCTTTCGCAAGAATTTTCCTTTAACGGGTAAACCTTCACCAACAATCGAAGGTTTATGCTCCTTCTGTTCGTTCAAGTCCTTTGAATATAGGGCTGATTGAACTTCTTCAAAGGACAGAGACTCCCTTCCATACAGGAGAGTTTCTTTGAAGTGAGCATGTGATCGAGGCAAAGCGCTGTTGGAGCGGTAAAGCGGCAAGCAACAAAAATTTTGGAAACATTTATCAAGCTTAAAAATATTGGTCCTATGGGGTATTGAACCCAGGACCCAAAGATGATTTACAAACAACCCTCACCACTAGGCTGCGCAATACTTTCTGTTATGATAATGCTTTACCTAACATATAATAACTACTCTTAACTTACCATTAATAGTTATTATTTATTAGTTAATAGTTAATTTTTATTACTTGTTTATTAGTTAATAGTAAATTAAATTAGATTAAATGAATATAAACTAATATTAATTAACAACTTTAACAGTAAATTAAATTAAATATAATATAAAGATTAATATAAACGGTTTAAATTAAATTAATTAAATTAAATATAACATTAAAAGTAAAATAACATTAATTTAATTAAATTAAATATAAAAATTAAATTAAATGAAACTAATATTAATTATAAAATATAAACCAAATTAAATTAATATAAACTAATATTAATTAATAACGTTAACAGTAAAAGAAATTAAACTAAATTAAATATAAACATTAATATAAACTATTTAATATTAATTAAACAAATATTAATTAAAAAATATAAATATTGTAAATTAAATATTTTTTTAGTTACTGTTAACGTTAAGCATTAATAATTAATATTACTTATATTTTAAATTAAATATAAATATATAAATATTAGCGTTAATTAGTTAACTAATATTTATATACTTTATTTTATATAAATATATAAATATTAGCGTTAATTAGTAAACATATATTATTTTATTATTTTATAATGAATTTATTAATTAATAGTTTATAATAAATATTAATTATTATTTTATAATTTAAGTAATATTAATTAATAACATTAACTAATAAATATTAACTAATAACTAATAACTAATACTTTAATTATTAACTAATAATATTTATAATAATTAATTATGAAAACAATAACTATTAATGCTAATAAACATTAGCAGTAACTATTATAATTTACCGCGTTACAACCTGTTCGTCCCAATCCACGTGACTTCTAGAGAGAAGGCAGACCTTCTCTCTCTAAAGAGTCTTATCGTGTTTTCCTTGCTCTCACCTGTGGTGTAGCGGCTTTCTTCTCCAGATTCTTCTGGTTTCCCCACCCATTGTTTAATTGGGTTTCGTTTTTTTTCTTCCTTTCAGAAGTTGTTGTGTGGCTTTATTAGGCAGAGGTCCTGGTGAAGATGGATAAGTGGAAAGCTTTCACCTTGTCAAAAGAAGAAGAGGAAGGGGTGGTAGCGGATGAAGAAGAGATTATTGAAGATGAATCAATACAAAGAACTCTTGCTGGGAAATTGTGGACAGAGAGCAGTTTCAATACCAGAGCTTTTAAGACTACAATGCTCAACGCGTGGAAGTTGAAGCATGCGGTGGAAGTCCAAGATCTGAGTAAGAACCTATTCCTTTTCAAGTTCAGCTCGAAGAGGGATATGGAGTACGTTCTTAAAGCTGGGGCATGGAGCTTCGACAGATCGCTGCTGGTCCTAAACCGCATTTCGGGAGAAGAACAACCTTCAGATCTAAGCATGCACTATAGCTCTTTTTGGGTGAGAATCTACGACCTACCCCTTATGCTTAGATCCGAAACCATGGCGAAGAAATTAGGAGGTATTGTTGGTACCTTTGAAGAAATGGACATTAAGGAAGCTCACAGAAATGGGAGGTTCCTGCGTATCAAAGTCATGGTGAATCTGAAGGAGCCGCTGAAGCGTGGCACGGTGGTTACTTTCAAGGAGAAGAAAATAAGGGTCCACTTCAAATATGAGAGATTGCCAACCTTTTGCTTTGTGTGTGGCAGGATTGGACACCAGATCAAGGATTGTGAAGCTGTTGAGGAACTCAATGAGGAATGCTTTGAGGAGTTGGAGGAGCAAGACCTTGCTTATGGACAATGGCTACGCGCATCCCCCCTACCTAAACTGATGGATGATGGAAAGAGGAGAGATTCAAGTTCAAGTCTATGTAGCAGGGAGCTCTTTAATGTGTCTTCTAGCCAAAGTCGATGTGGAACGAAAGGAAAAGATAGAAGTGAGGATCTAGAGGTTCAACAAGTCAATACGACCCCAAATCAGCAAGCTGAAGGTGACAAGAGAAGGGAAGAAAATACCAATGCCGCGGTAGATGTGGAAACAGTGGCAGAATCATTGGGGGCAGTAGCGTTGTCGATCGATAAATCACTCCCAGTGGCCACCACGACTGAGGGTGGGGTGCAGAAACGGAAGTGGATCAGAAGGAAGCCTTCCAAAAGTCTTAAGAATGCTGGACCAAAAACCACGAAGCCAAGATCAACGAAGCGACAACTCGTGGATGTTATGGTGGTGGAAGGAAACTTAGAGGAGTTGGGGGTGGGGGATAAGAAGAGGAAGCAGGTTGCTGGTGACGATAAAAATCTCAACATTGAACCAGAGGTGGTGTTGGCTGACCAACACCGCCTTCACCAATGAAGGCTATCAGCTGGAACTGCAGAGGGTTGGGGAGCTCTCGTGCAGTTCGGAGCCTTGCGAGGCTCATTAAATCTGAAAATCCCCAGCTTGTCTTCTTAATGGAGACAAGATTGTAGAAAGAGGAGATGCTCAAGCTCAAAAGGAGGTTCAATTTCAGTTGCGGCTTATCTGTTGACTGTAAGGGCACTGGAAGAGATAGAGCAGGGGGTATTTGTCTATGGTGGAATGAAGATGCTGAGATTACTATTAGCTCTTTTTCTCAGAACCATATAGGAGGGATTTGTAAGCTGAATAATGATGAAGAGGAACCCTGGCACTTCGCCGGTATCTATGGATACCCAGATGAATCTAAGAAAAAAGAAACTTGGAACTTGGTTCAGACACTCTGGAATGAGGGAGGAAATCAGATGATTTTCTTTGGGGATCTCAATGATATCACTATGGGCTCGGATAAATTGGGAGGGATTAGTAGAACAGGTTCTCAGATGCAGTGGGGGAGAAGCACGATGGAATTATGCGGTCTTCAGGAAGTGGGCTTTGAAGGCTATCCTTATACATGGACCAACGGTAGAGCCGGTAATCAGAATGTCCAATGCAGGATTGATAAGAGCATGTACTCGTTTGCGTTTCAGCAGCGTTTTCCCCTCACCAAAGTGTTTCACCTGGAACGTTTTGGATCTGACCACGCAGCACTACGTATTCTGATTCAGAAGGAGATTGAAAGTGACAGGAGACAATATTTGTTTCGCTTTGAAGAAGCTTGGTCCAAGGAAGCTGGTTGCAGTGATGTTATTAAGAAGCTCTGGTGTCGCAACTCTGGTTCGTTTCTACAGCGGATTAAGTCAATGCAAGAACTTCAATTCTCTTTTAGGGACATTCGCACCAACAGCATCCGGAAGGAAATTCTGAGACTAGAAGAGATGATCAAAGAGGATAGAAGATGGTCGGGTGACGTGGGGGAGATTACTCAATACAAAGCAATCGAGAAACAGCGAGATAAATTGCTTAAAACAGAAGAGACTATGTGGAGGCAAAGAAGCCGTGCAGTGTGGCTCAAAGAGGGAGACAAAAATACAAAATTTTTTCACTGCAAAGCGAACCAAAGGCGAAGAAATAATTCGATTAAGAGGCTGAAGGACGAATTTGGAAATTGGAAGAATGGTCGTGTAAATTGTGAGCGAATTCTAATTCAATATTTCAAAGGAATCTTCACGTCATCCAATCCTGCAAATATTCCGCACGTCTGTAGTTTCGTTCAGGGGACGTTATCTGAAAGTAACAAGCTGTTATGTGCTAGACCTTTCTCGGCTATTGAGGTTCGGGAGGCTATTTTTGATATGCACCCCACCAAATCCCCAGGACCGGATGGACTCCCAGCTTTGTTCTACCAGAATTATTGGCATACGGTTGGTAATGAGGTGGTTCGGTTTGCACTGGACATTCTTAATAACGATGGCGATCCTACAGCGATAAACAACACTTTCATCACTCTCATTCCGAAGAAGAAGAATCCCGCAACCCCGATGGACTTTAGACCGATCAGCCTTTGTAATGTTATCATGAAAGCTGTGACTAAAGCAATTGCTAATAGGCTGAAGATGCTTCTCCCGGAAGTCATAAGTGAAGAGCAAAGCGCCTTTATCCGTGGTCGTCTCATTACAGATAACGCCCTTATAGCCATGGAGTGCTTCCACTGGATGAAGCATAAGAAAAAGGGGAGGAAAGGCACAATGGCTTTGAAATTAGATATGTCAAAGGCCTATGACAGATTGGAGTGGAGATTCGTGACCGAAACCCTGCACAGAATGGAGTTTCCCACCACTATGGTTTCGTTGATCCACAAATGTATTTCTACAGTCTCCTACCAATTGCTTATCAATGGTCAGCCAAGCAAGCGATTCTATCCGGAACGGGGTCTCCGTCAAGGAGATCCTCTCTCACCCTATTTGTTTGTTATTTGTGCAGATGTGCTATCAGGAATGATTAGAAGTGCGGTGAATGAGCGGAAGATCCATGGTATCAAAGTTGCTCGGAAGTCTCCAACAATCTCACATTTATTCTTTGCGGATGACAGTCTTCTTTTTGCTAGAGCCAGTGAAGAGGAAGCGGATAGAATCCAATGCATCCTTAATGCTTATGAGCTAGCTTCAGGGCAGGTAGTTAATGCTGACAAATCAGAGGTCTCTTTCAGTGGCAATATTGGAGAAGAAGTGCGGGACAGGATTAAGGCAAAGCTGGGCTTTCGTGGTGTAAGTAATCACTCCCGGTACTTAGGACTCCCTGTGGTTTTTGGGAGGTCAAAAAAGGAGATATTTAAGCTCGTTGTGGAAAAAGGTTAAAGGATGGAAGGAGAATTTTTTGTCGAGGGCCGGTAAGGAAGTTTTAATAAAAGCAGTGGCGCAAGCTATTCCAACGTATATAATGTCTTGCTATCGCTTACCGGAAAGCTGCTGCAATGAGATCGAAGCCTTGCTTGCCAAATTCTGGTGGGGATCCAAAGACGGCGAGCGTAAGATACACTGGATGAGTTGGGAGAGGTTGTCTCAGTCCAAAGGAGATGGAGGAATTGGTTTTCGGGGTATCCGTGATTTTAATACTAGCCTTTTAGGGAAACAGTTTTGGCGGCTGTTGCAAGCTGACGGTTCTCTCATGGAGTGATTCTTTAAAGGTCGTTACTATCCCCGGTGTTCCATAACTGAGGCTGAGTGTGGTTTTTTACCAAGCTTTGCGTGGCGCAGCATCCTGAGCTCGAAGGAAGTAGTTGTTAATGGTTCCCGTTGGCGGATTGGTAATGGTGAAAAAGTGAAAATTGGAGGGGATAGATGGATTCCTTCGCTACCGGGTTTTCAAATCTCCTCACCGGCCGTGTACTGGATTCGACCACCAAGGTTAGTGCTCTCATTGATTTTGATCATGCTTCTTGGAATATGGACATTTTAAGGGCGAACTTCAGTACCCTTGATGTCAACCACATTTGCAGTATCTCTTTGCCCCTTAATCCCAGAGAAGATAAGCTTATTTGGCATCATGAAGCTGACGGTAACTATTCGGTCAAAACGGCATATCATTGGTTGGGAAATCAGAAACGCATAGAGAAACCGGGATCGTCCTCCAATGGTAGCAAACAATTATGGAAGCTGTTATGGAAGTTGAATGTGAACCCTAGGATCAGGAACTTTTTATGGAGGCTCACCAAGGACATCCTGCCCACGAAAGCGAACCTGCGTCGGAAAGGTACTCCCTCTGATGGTTTATGCCCCCTGTGCAATTCTGGCGCTGAAACCACTACCCATTTGTTCCTTCGATGTGACTTCGTTAAAAGAACGTTCTTCTCTAGCCCTTTGGGAATTCGTGTGCCGGAAGAAGGTGAAATTCTGGACTGGTTGTGTCACATATGCTCTAACAAAGATTCTCTCCTTTTCCAATCTGTCGCAGTTAGTTTGTGGAAAATATGGCAGGTTCGCAATTGTGTTGTGTTTCAAGGTATTAAGCCGGACCCCTGTGTTACCGCGGCGGAGATTTGGAGTTCTATCCAAGAAGAAGCTGAGACTGTTTCAGATTCGGATAAAGTGGGCTACAACGCCGAGATTAACTCTAACAAGAAGCATGGCTGGATTGTGCAAACTGATGCAGGGTGCTTCGATGACGGTATTGTGTGCTTTGGCTGTATAATTAGGGACCCTACATCGAACATTTTCTTGGCTGCTACCAAAAGAATAAGTAGCTTTACCGACGCCTCCAACGCAGAGCTGCTGGCTATATGCTGGTCCCTACAGGTAGCAAAAGACTTGGGGCTTAACGATGTGGTGATGCAGTCGGATGCGCTTGCCGTGGTGGATTGTATCAATGGAGTGGTGTTTAATGCTGATCTTGATCCCATTATAGCTGACTGTAGGAATTTAATGTCTGGCTTTAATAGTGTAACAATTATGTTTATTAGAAGAACTTTCAATGGTGATGCTCATCTTTTAGTTGGTCTTGGCAAGTCCCTAGGCTCTAGAACCTGGACTGGTCATATACCAAGTGTGAATCACCTTCCTTGTAATGTTGTTTCTGCTTGTTAATGAAGTTTGTTTGGAATCAAAAAAAAAAACTATTATAATTTACCTAGGGCAACAAATATCAAAGTGAAACATGCAGTCTAGTGGTAATGCTGCTGGTCACTTATGCTATGTGTCTTGTGTTCAACACCCACTAGGACCAATATTTTTAACAAGGCACTTCTTGAAACTTTTTTTTTTTGCAGGGGGTTTTTCAACTATACCCCATATGGCAGGGGGCAAAATAGGTATTAACCCTAAAATAAATTCATTCTTGATAGAAAATAGCTTATTTGGTTTGAATCTAAACTACTCCTCACAAACTTAGATTTATCACTCCGCCGTACTCAATCTACAATACTCGTCAGAATTACCACATATCCCTCACATCAATGTCCATTTCTGCAACACCGACGGGAATTCAACTATATTGCTCTTTCGACGATGTCTCAACCGATCAAACAACACAGAGACATTAAACTCAGATATTATGTGGATGTTAACTCCAATCCTATGTCTAGAATCAAAAGCTAACAGATATCCCCCTAATCAAGATTTGTGATGTCTATTTCTACAACAACACAAATCTAAAGCATTCAAGCAAAAAGATCAAGAAAACACCCATTAAGATTTGTAAAGCAAATATATTATACAACTAGTACAAAGAGTAACAAACATCTATGGGTTTAGAGTATTTACATACAAACTCACCAAAATAGAAATACAAAGAGAAGAGAAGAAGAGGAACCAAACATTTCTTGGTTTGTCAACTCCGATCGATGAGAAATTCGACCTCCGATCATCCGATTGCAAGCTCCAATGGTGTTTCCAAGCCAAATCTACCAAAAAATGACCTAGGATGAGTTAGGGTTCAAAAATACCCAAAACATAACCTAAGAAATCTGATTTTCGCCTATTTATACAATTTTGAGTTCTGTCCAGCGCGCGTCGCGCGCAGGAGCGCGCATCGCGCCCAACACGCGGACTTGAAAAAATAGCTTTTAGTAAAAATGACGTAACTTGAGAACCGTAACTCCGATTTGTGCCCGGTTCGAAGCGTTGGAAAGCTTATTCAATTTCCTATCTAACAATGACAACATATCAACCAAATTGGTGATTTATTATTCTTTGATTTTGAGCTTTATTCATTGACGAGTTGGTTTCGATGCTCAAAGACGCGCGTTTGAAGCCGTGTCTTCGACACATTATTGCTCATGCTCCGAATACGCCTCAATACCTACAAAATGAATATAAAACTATCAAAAAGTATAAAAGTATATGAAAATATATCTATTCACAGAGTATACGTATTTATACACAAAACGGGGTATTATTCAAACGTTATTAACAAAAAGTATCGATAAGTGCCACTATTTACAAGCACAAAATAACTACATTTTGGTACTTAACAACTCTCCCCAACTTGAATTTGTTTGTCCTCAAACAAGGCCAAACACTCAAATCGCAAAAGTAAGAATCTAAAGAATCTAAAGAATCAAGAATCAACACAGTTTAGAAAACGAAACAATTGCACAGTTCAAACAAAAACGCACAAACAAAGTAAACACTTACCACAATCCTACAACGAACATGAAAATGAAACGAATCCTAAGTACAAAAATCATACAAAACATTCTAAAACAAAACAAGCTCAATCACGAATCATGCCTAGCAAAAACTCATCGGTAGATGAAAAACACCGAAAGGTGAGAACTTTGAACACTCATCCAACAATCTTGCAAACAAAAGACAAAATTATGCGTTCATCTAAAAATAGTATTGAAAATGCAATGGCACGAATCACAAGGGCTTTCAAGGTTGTAATGTGGCTCAGTTAACAAACAAGTGATAAGTCCTAAAGCTAATCGAAACAAAAACTTGCCTAAACCTAAGGGAGTAATTACTTCCACAAAGTTTCAAACAATGAAATTTCAATCAAACTTCTTCTTCATCACATGTTTCACACCAAACACAAATCTTATTCCAAACTCTTTTTGTTATTTTCTTTTTTTAAACTTTTTCTCTTTTTTTTTCTTTTTCTATTCTTTCTTTCTCACATCTTTTTTTTTCTTTTCATAACCTCATACCAATCACATCATAAAGAGGCAAACATCCTCTCTCCAACTTGAATTCAACCATATTATCAAATGAATACTCCCTACTTTCTAAGGCAAGGTAAAAATCCAACCAAACATCATAGGTGAAGGTCAAGAAAACAAATAATCAAACATCCATACACAAATGAAAACCAAACGCTCATAGACAAGCATTAAGCAAAAACAATATGGATATTGACAAAAAGGCTCAAAAGGGGTTACTAATGGTCACACACTCACAAGGTGAATTGATATTTGGCTATGGTAGTTGTGCTCAAAATTAAACAAGTGCCTTGATCACTTTCGTGCATTCACAAAATCAATACAAATGAAAGATTAAACATAATAATATCCAGTTAAAACAAGAATTGTCGGTCTCTCGCATATATATACAATGGAAAGCCACCTCACATTTATGGTAAAAAGGGGAAACTAATTGTGATTCAAGTCATGAGCAAGTTATGCAAAAAGAATGTGTAATATGAAATGTGTACTAATGAAAAGTCTCCTAAACATGCTATGCTATAGAAAGTGATAAACGAGTACCTTGCAACGTACAAATTTGAACAATCATTACCGCACAACTGGCGTGTTGAATCTATCACAATCGGAGAATTACCAAATGCGACTCCAAGTAATCGGCCCAAAATTTGAGTCTAAACAACAACAAAAGAATTAAAAAAATAAAACTATAAAATACTATACTATAAAGTCTTGGTGTAAGTGGGAAAAAGGCTAGCCAAGTAACCATTAAAACTAATTCACTGGCCAAACGTTACAGGGCGCGCGACGCGCCCTCAAGACCACGCGACGCGCGCAAAGTTCTACCAACCCAAGCTCTTCAGCTCCCAGGCTGCGCGACGCGCCCATAATGCGCGCGGCGCGCGCTACACCAGAAAAACAGAACCAGTCTAAAAAGACCAGAATTTCCAATGCGGCCTCCACTTATCACCTACACTACTCATTTACAGAAAAACAGAAAAACAAAACCGTTAGGGTGCCTCCCAACAAGCGCTTGTTTTACTTCGTAAGCTCGACGCCTTTATTGTGCACGGTAGTAGCTTCCTCTACGATACGTCAACGCTCTCGCCTTAACGCAACCTAAAGAAAGTGTCCTAAGCATACACTAACAAACATTACAAAACAAGAGAATATACAACAATACGTAAACAACACGTATTTACAAACACGCAACAATAAGTAAAAACACAATTTTTACAAAAGTTTGGTGAAATTAACTAAACAAGTTGAAAAGTGAAGATTTGAAATTAAAGAACTATCCGAGTTCAACTTGTTTAATAAGTCCACCAAACAAAATAAGAACATGTATCTATACAATCCACTATACAAAAGTATACAAGTATAAGGAAAGTCACAAATATACGATATTCACAAAACTCAAAAACAAAGAAACCATCGCAATGTGAATTCAATAGAAACACTAATCCCCGGCAACGACGCCATTTTGTTGGAGCGGTAAAGCGGCAAGTAACAAAAGTTTTGGAAATATTTATCCGGGAAATTATCGTGTCCACAGAGATTAGTGCTACCGAATCGCCGTTCGACGGATTCTTAGTTATGAGTTTGGGTTAAAATGGGTTTTAAGTAAACAAGGAAAATATAACATATGAACATAAAATAAATTCATTCTTGATAGAGAATAGTTTATTTGGTTTGAATCTAAACTACTCCTCACAAACTTAGATTTATCACTCCGCCGTACTCAATCTACAATACTCGTCAGAATTACCACATATCCCTCACATCAATGTCCATTTCTGCAACACCGACGGGAATTCAACTATATTGCTCTTTCGACGATGTCTCAACCGATCGAACAACACAGAGACATTAAACTCAGATATTATGTGGATGTTAACCCCAATCCTATGTCTAGAATCAAAATCTAACAGATATCCCCCTAATCAAGATTTGTGATGTCTATTTCTACAACAACACAAATCTAAAGCATTCAAGCAAAAAGATCAAGAAAACACCCATTAAGATTTGTAAAGCAAATATATTATACAACTAGTACAAAGAGTAACAAACATCCATGGGTTTAGAGTATTTACATACAAACTCACCAAAAGAGAAATACAAAGATAAGAGAAGAAGAGGAACCAAACATTTTTTGGTTTGTCAACTCCGATCGATGAGAAATTCGACCTCCGATCATCCGATCGCAAGCTCCAATGGTGTTTCCAAGCCAAATCTACCCAAAAATGACCTAGGATGAGTTGGGGTTCAAAAATACCCAAAACATAACCTAAGAAATTTGATTTTCGCCTATTTATACAATTTTGAGTTCTGTCCAGCGCGCATCGCGCCCAACACGTGGACTTGAAAAAATAGCTTTTAGTAAAAATGACGTAACTTGAGAACCGTAACTCCGATTTGTGCCCGGTTCGAAGCGTTGGAAAGCTTATTCAATTTCCTATCTAACAATGACAACATATCAACCAAATTGGTGATTTATTATTCTTTGATTTTGAGCTTTATTCATTGACGAGTTGGTTTCGATGCTCAAAGACGCGCGTTTGAAGCCATGTCTTCGACACGTTATTGCTCATGCTCCGAATACGCCTCAATACCTACAAAATGAATATAAAACTATCAAAAAGTATAAAAGTATATGAAAATATATCTATTCACAGAGTATACGTATTTATACACAAAACGGGGTATTATTCAAACGTTATTAACAAAAAGTATCGATAAGTGCCACTATTTACAAACACAAAATAACTACATTTTGGCACTTAACAAGCGCACAATAGTAACAGCGTTTGATCTTCATCATCGATCTTTACATCAATATTTTTAAGATCAAGAATCAGCTTGTTGAACATGTCCAACTGCTCAGCTAACACTTTGTCTTTAACCATCTTGAATGAATACAAAGCTTGCATCAGGTAGAGTCGATTTACCAGTAATTTGGTCATATACAAACTTTTAAGTTTCGCCCATAACCCCGATGCCGTCGTTTCCTTTGATACCTGTCGTAGAATCTCATCACTAAGGCTCAACAGAATTGCGCTGTGTGCTTTCTCGATCATAGTCGTCTTATACGCTGCCATTAATGCAGCATTCATGGCTGCCTCTCCCTTCAACGCTTCCAAACAAACCTGCTGAACCCGTAGGGCTTTCATCGTCAAGAGCCACAGACCGAAATCATTCACTCCGGTGAACTTTTCAATATCATACTTTGTTGAAGGCATCTTCTCCACGCTCGCCGCACCAATTTGTTGTGAAAAACGATGTCAAGAACAAAATATAATAGGAATTAGGGAAGATAAGAAGAACACAATAATTGGTTATAACTGCTATTCTTTTACTTTCTCTTAGAAAACAAGATTACAAGTTTACAAGAATAACAAATAACCTCTCTCACCCCAAATTAGGATTTGCAGCTTAACAATGATGAGAGACTAGTATGTTATTTATAATAAAACCTAACATACTAACTAATGGGCTTTTTCGGCCCATTACACAAGCCAACTTAATAAACAAGCTAACTTAACAAATTAGTGTTTAAACAATAAAACCTAATTTAACATGCTAACAACCCTAGCATCTTCGACACAAGCATGTGAACAACCTTCGACTTCATGCTTAATCTTGTTGAACCAAAAAGCTACCCTTCAACCATACTAGAGTTCGACCCAATATCTCACAATATGAAAATATTCAATTTACATGAATTTTTTCAAACACATTCACATTTTTCATTCTTTAAGTTCTTTTATTCAAGTTCAAATGTTATTTAAGTAAGTTTTAACTAGTATAAAAAATAAATTAGTTTTTGTTGGAACAAGTACTCAATTTCATATCAGAGTAGAGAGAAACATACAAAAGCTTTGTTAACGTAATTTGACTATATTATCTATATTTGCGACTATAGAGCAACTATAATTTCGTCTTATTAATTTGTTCTGAATTACCTATTAGGGTTTGAGTGTTACAAAATATATATATATATATATATATATATATATATATATATATATATATATATATATATATATATATATATTCCAAATTACATTAATACCCTTAAACCGCTCTGCGGCTCTCACCTTTGCCCACTTAACATCATCAATAAGTCAAACTCAACAATTTATAAGGTTGAAAATCTTTCAAGTGGTACAAAGTGTTTTCCAGTAAAATTTATATTATTAAACACATATTTTTCATAGAAATTTGTAAGAAAAACTTTTTTTCACTATATTACATAAGAAAAGGACATTAGCATTTTATGTTTAACATAAAAATGTGTAAAATAATTTTTTTATAATAAACTAACAAGTATAGAAGAAGACATGAGTATAAGATATAATATTACTGTTCCATTCCATTTATTTCATTTTATTCTATCAATTCAAACATACCTTAAGAGATATATAATTTATCAAAATATCTCAATTAAACAAATTAGAGCAATAATTTACAAATTGCCGATGTTATGGCGGATGCATCACGCATTACTTTGGTTTCAGCTGTGAGTGGTGATTTTCCAGAGAAGGCATTCTCACAACCATCGGCATCCTCACCAACATAATTTGCATTTTCTACTGCAAATTTTGGGTTTTCATTTTGCAAAGCTTGAGTTGCTAGCAAAACATCAATCAAAATTGAATTGTAACTACTAACACAACGTAGAAGTCCCTTCTTTTGATCGGGAGAACTACTTCCACTAAGTTGATTGATTTTGTTTACTATGATGTTTGCTTTGCTCTTTATTACATCGACCATGATTAGTGCTTAACCATTGACATCTGAGGTGAAGCTTTTTGGATCAGCATTCAAGTATTGAATGCATAGTGCAGGATTTGGAGTGTTATCGCAAGTTTCTTGTACAATATTGACACTGTTTGGTTGAATAACTCGGGAGTGAGCTATAACAAGAGTGGTGCAGAAGATGAGAACGAATAATGTCAATGACTTCAACATTGTAAAGTTGTTTAGAATAAAAGAAAAATTAGATACACAAGTTTGCTAAATCAAAAGAGAATGAATGAAAATGAAACCAACAAATATACCTTATTTATAATAAGAATCATTTTATTGCTCTGTGAAATGGGCTTTAACTTAGCCATTCATTTTAGTCAATATTTATCACTTAATTTTCTAAAACATTTTTTATTAATATAGTAGTCAAATTAAAAAATTATTATTTATAGTAATATGTCATTTTTTAAACTAAATTTATCATTAAAATGTTACTATTTGTTTTTAGTCAAAGTTTTATTTAAATTATATAAAACAATATGAGTGCATTATATTATGATGAGAGAATGATATAAAATACAAAAGTAATATAATATTGATTTAGATACACTTTTGATCATTTTACTTTTAGGTTTTAGTCTCTCCATTTTAAAAGTCAATATTCAGATTAAAAAGTTATATTTAATTTTAGTGACTAGGATAATTAATTTATTAAATTTTTTAATTAACTTATTTATTTAATTAAGTTTTTTTAAAAATACATTTTGAAATTTAATTAAGTTATTTTATAAATACATTTTAAATTTATTAAATACAAATTTTAAAAGAATTTTCTATAACAAAGGCCCATTACATTCAAGAATCCCACAACTCACAAGAACCCATTATGCATTGTATGTTTGGACTATATAAACACTTGAACATTTATTTGTGAAAACGATGTGCGACTATTCTCTTTCTCTTTCTGTAACCTAACTGTACAATCATCTTCCTCAACCTTACTCCAATGTCTCGGTTTGATAGTTTGTATCACTACTACCAGTATTATTCTTGTTAGAGATGCCACCACTGTTTTCACCTTTGTTTGAGTGATTTCCTAAAACATCTTACTAAGTGGTGCAAAGTAATACTAATATTGACTAAATGTTCTGTTTAATGTTTTTTATGTTCAATGTAGAAAATGTTTTAAGGCTTTGTTCTGTTCAATGTAGAAAATGTTGACTAAGTGGTGCTAAGTGATTCAATCTTTGTTTTTGTGTTGTGTTAAGGCTTTGTTCTGTTTAGTTTAAAAAGAATAGAGTTTTGAGATTAGTAAGTGAATGGAGTGATTCCATTAAGCTCTTATTGCTAGAAATTTGGGGTGAAACAGAATCTAAATATGTAATTTTCTTTTGCTTTTTTCAACTACCAAGTTGAAATTGAAGCAAGTCAAACACTCCCCATAATTTTTTTGATTTTGAACCTTTTTCTTTTGACAAATGATCTGGAATTTATTTCCCAAATAATCATATAACTTGTAACTGATTATCTTGGACCTTTGGTTCTGTGTGATAATTTATTATGCCTTGTTAATTTTCTAAAACAGGACCAAAAGTTGAGGCAGATGAGTTCAAATGATTTTCCGATGAATAAACAGGCCCGCCCTAGGGGTAGGCAAACAAGGCCACCGCCTAGGGCCTCACTTTTTTAAAACAGTGTACTACTTTAATTTGGCCTCACTTTTTAAAACAGAGTACTACTTTAATTTGCATAGTATGTATATATACTACATCATTACTTTGGCTAGTTACTACTTTATGTTTATATATCATACAAGAATGAATTGCAATTTGGGATCACGTGGCTGTTTTACATTATGGCTAGTTACTACTACTTATAAATTACAATGTTTATATCATTATAATATCAAAAATAAAAGGAAAGTCTATAACAAAACAAATAATTAGAAATTTAAAAATAAAGAAAAACAAATGACCATTACATTTATTTATCTATAGATTTTTAATGAACACAACAAATAATTAAAGAAATAAAAATATTTTTTAATATTGGTTAATATATTTACACAATTATAATAATTTTATTAAAAAAATTGTAATTTATAAAAATATAAATAAATTATGGACTTTTAATATTTTCACTAGATTTTTATAAAATATAATATCTTATCTTCTTTTTTATTAATATAAAGAAAATTTTATCTTCAAAAAAAAATTTACCATCAAATAAATGAAATATATCTAATTTAAACTATTTTTAATAAATTTATGTTAGATAAATCTAAAAAATAATTAAATAAAAAACTAATAATTTTATTAAATTAATATTAACATTAAAACGATTTTAGTTAATTTGCCTCGGGCCTCCAAATGTGTTGGGCCGGCCCTGTGGATAAATAAAAGGTGATATCCCATAAATTACTTTCACATGGTTTACATCAAAATCTTACCTTCTTTGACAGATGCATGCCAAATAAATAGGGTAGTGACAATGAGATTCACATGAATTGGATTGTTCAAGTTTCCATCATAAATGAGTTTACTGGTTTTGTTTGCAGAGAGAAGAATGCAGTGGGCTGATAAAAGTATAAACATGTCAACATTGCAGAAACATGCAGTTGCGCCAATGAGTGATGATTAGAGGTTTTTGAAGAAAACAAGCAAGATATCCCACATTGTTTCCTTAAGAAAAAAGTTTAGTGTTTATAAAACTATTTCAGGATATTAACTTATGAATTAAAATGTGATTGTCGGCAAAAAGGCTAGGTCCAAAATATTTTAAACTAAATGGTCCATAGTATTAATAGTAAGGGATTCAAAATCAAACCAACCTAATAGAAAACCACAAATTAAACTGAACCGCATGGTTTAGTTCGGTTTGCGGTTTGTATTTTGTAAACCGAATCAATACGAACAATTTTTTCATCCTTACACATGATTTTAGTCCCGATCTTTTCAAATCTCTAATAGCATTATCGCGTCTTCTTTGCCACATACATCTTCCCTCTTTTTCTATAATCTCTACTCTCTTATATTCTTTCTTTTCACCTACTAATTTTTATGCAAATGTTCCTTATTTCAATTTCGTTTTTATCGCACATCTTCTTCTCTAATCTCTCAACTCTTTTGTTTTTTCTTTTTCATCTTCACTAATCTCTCATCTCTTCTATTTTTTTGTTTCATTCACTAGTACAAAAAGATTAATATAATTTTAAAATTTACACCCAATATACTAAAAACGGGTGTAAATCAGAAATGCAATGGCAATTTTGTAAATAAAATGTTATTTTAAACATTATTAGGTGACAATATACACCCTATTTTCTAAAAACGGATTTAAATTGAAAATATTATTATAATCAAATTTTAATTACTCCCTTTAAACAAAAAAATAGGTGTAAATTTATATGGAAAAAAATCATTTAATTTTATAACTCAAACTATATAGTCTATGTGGCATATTAATAGTAGGGCTGGACATCGGGCGGTTGGGGCCGGGTTCGGATCGTATATTGTTCATCCAAAGAAAACCACGGGTGGAAGAATAAAAGCCATTTCCGTCCGTTTTGGATTTCGGTTAAGTCGGATTATGGGTTTATCGGGTTTCGGTTGGTTTGGGTGGTTTCAAACGGTTTGGAATCGATCTAAAATTTGAACTCTTGAGAAGAAAAAATCCAGAAGAAACTAGAAACAACCCATACATAAACCATTAAAATAACAAGAACCAGTAAAATAGATGAACCATTAAAATGACAAACCATTAAAATAACATAAACCATTGATATGAAAAAACAATAGAACAATCACAATTTCAGTAAAATAGAATAATTATTTTTAATTGGAATAGATGAAAATGGTTGTGAAAAAAGTTAAGAGAAGATGCTGGTTCTGAGAGAAGATGGGAGGTACACAGTAAGAATAAGAAGATGAAGAAGAGAGACTAAGATAGGGAATGAAAGAGAAGATGTGAGATAGTGGGAAAGTGAAAATCAATTAATTGATTTGTTAAGTCTATCACATTAGCCTAAAACTAGTACAGGTGTAGTGCACAGGCTACATCATTATCACTTTGTACATCCAAAATTTTCTACTGTTATAATTTCGGACGGGTGCGGATACCGTTGGATATAATTTTAGAAACTGAATCCGTCCGAATGTACCCATAATAAACCGGTTTTTTGCAACTTTGTGATCCGATACCCAAACCAACCCACCCGTAGTAATAATAAATATTTCGGTTTTTCGGTTTCTCGGGTGAGTCGATATATGTTGTCCACCCCTAATTAATAGGTCTAAATTTATTAGATAAATAAAATACTTTAAACATTATACTAAAACTCTTTATTAGTTGAAACATTATACTTTAAATATAATAAAACTAGTCAGAGACCCGTGCTGTCGCCCGGGTGCATTATTTGTAGCGTAGTATTTTATAAACGATACGAAAAATATGAAATAAAAAAATTTGATCAAATTGCATATATAAAATGGAAATTAACGATTAAAAAAAGTTTTACTAATAACATATTAGTATAAAAATTAGGTTCTAAGTTAAAAATTATTATTCACAAAAAAGTTTAAGATAGATCACACAATATCAAAATAGGGCCAAATATTAAATAAAAAAATTGACAGCCCAACAAAAATTAATCAAAAGAAAGAGATATGAGTCACTATAGGTTAAAAGGGTAAATAAAATTGAGAAAAATCATTAAAGGTATAGTTACACATGAACATTTTAGAAAGACATGAGATAATGATTAATTAAAATAATATTTAAAAATAAAAATTTTATCTCTTAAATTAAGATAATGATTAACTAAATTAAAATAAATAATGTGTTGATAGTGACCCGTGAGTAAATAAATTATTAATTTTATTAAATTTTATTTTGATAAACATATGAAAAACGAATGCACATTATGTATATGAATACAATATTGGTGTTGTGTCAACTTGTTATTTTTTATTTTAAATATAAATACAATATTTAAAATGATTTAATTAATTGTACAAAAATATGTTTTTCAGCTAATTTGATGAAAAATCAACAATATTCTGATTAAAGTTGTATTTAGTTCCTAACACCATCTCATGTCAACACATATATTTTTTTCATCAAATTTTTTTAGATATAACGTTAATGAAAGAATGAGGGACATAGTAGAATGAGGGACATGTATTTAGTTCCTGATCAATATGACATTAATGAAAGAATGAGGGACATACTGATTGATTATATATAGTAGATATAACGTTCCTTCTTAATCACTGCCTAAAAAAATGCAACCTTGCTTCATGAATTAAATTTAGGGTCAAAACATATTTAACCCTTGAATATAAATGTCATTAATTTTCAATAAATTTCAATTCAACCAAATAATGATAATGCTCATTAGTTTTGTTTTAGACAGAGCATACTCTAAAAAAGAAGTTCTTGAAATTGTAACATTCTTTTCTTGCTTGTTGTGAATTTGTGGAGCACTCCATATAACAAACAGAGGTTTTTTGAATTACGGTCCTATCACGATTTCCGCTGAGACTAAGAAAACCTTTAATGGCATCGTCGGGCTACTGCAAATTGCGGTCCTATCAAGCAGATGAGTTGTTGTCTCTACCTGGATTGTAGAGAGTCTCTAACTGGATTGTAGAGACTTAAATAACACTAATCTTATATTGCAGTTACAAACTATATTTCAAGAACACAAACCTATATACAGTGTTCCTTCCTATATTGTATCGACATTATGACCATTCCAGCAGGAGTTTGACCTAGTCCATACATCAAAGGCTGTAAAAGAACACAGAGCAAAGCAATTGTAATGAACACAAACGAAGTAACAAAACAAAAAGGCAAGCTAACATTGAAGGTTACAAAAAGTTATTAATGCGAGCAATCGAAACCAGTAAAATTAATTTGTTACATTTAAAGGTACCACGCGAGGAAAACAAAGGTAAACTACACACAAAATTTTGCAACTCATTTCAAGTCATATATCGCATAAGCAGCATTTCAAATAACAATAGATCAACATTCAAAGAGTCGTATTTATAAAACAAAAAGTAATCAATTATTTAGACTAAAATTATGTGAGCATGAGAAAGCTTCATATACCAGAAAACACCATGGTTGATGTATATAATATATAAAAGTATAAACTGCACATGCTTGAGAAAAAGCTCATTATATGCTACAAGAGGACAAGAATAGTACTCTATTTTAAGAAATAATGAGTTCAACCAAAAACCACCTCTCCAAATTTCAAAATGATTCACAGCACAAACAAAAGAGAAAAGAAGCTACACATACAAAATGACATTTTCATATAGAAAATCAAACACGAACATAGATGGCTTTATCTCCAATGCTTGAGCAATCTACCAAGTGAAGAGCTTGCAAGAATTGACATCCCCTTCCAACCTGAAGAAGCCCAAGATCACCAGTTCTTTGGCAGTAAATCAATGCTAACTCTGAGAGATGTCTGTATAACAAAGAGCTTAGATTATCCTCATTGATAGAAAATTTTAACATTTAATAAATTGTGTCATCAAATATTATGTCAATACCACAAGCTGATACAAACATAGAACCACAAAACATACTCGCATGATTTCCCAACAGATTCAAATCCCAAGGTTCCAATATTGTGGCATCCATTGACTTTGAGATGAGTGAGTTTCTTGCACCCAATAGCAATTGCTTCCAAGCCCTTGTCACTTAGGAAATAACATTCACTCAAAGTCAAACTCTTTAACTTCTAGCATCCTTTCCCAATAGCACGCAAACCCCTAAACAGAACATTTATAAAAGGAAGAATATAACCAACTAAACCGCAAAAAAATGTTGAATGTAAACTAATGATGTGCTCATATACAACCCAAAGATTGCAAAGTCAACCACCACAATCAAATGAAAATCCTAAAAAAACAAAACAATCATAAAAAATTAGCTCACTTATCAGTAAATCGCTGAAAACTATATAAAGCCAATAACTCCAATGACAAACAACTAAAGCCTACAGCTTTCAAAGCATCATTTGTTGGTAAAATGATTTTCCAAATATTATTATATGGGTGATAAACATAAAAGCATAAAATAAGAAGCTTGGCTAAAACAGAAAAAATGAAATAAATAAAAAAGCCAGTACCCAAACCTGTTAACTCTCTTTCTTCTTCACCCGCTCTCTCTTTGTCTTATTTTCCAAGATTTAAATCTGTAAGATTCACACAAATTAATATTTTAGATCTTTAAACATTAACATAAACTTAAAAATATAGAAACGGTAAACATATAGAAACATTAACATATGTTGATGAAGAAGATGAAATCGAAAGTGTAGTTTCAAAGCGGCAACTGCAAAAAGAAATCGAAAAAGGAAGGAAAAGATATAGAATGAACAGAGAAAAAGGGGAGAGTGAGAAATCGAGAGATGAGTCTGAAATTGAAGAAATGGAAGAGAGAAAACGGGGAGAGAGAGATAGAGAAAGCGAGAGATGGGTCTGAAAGAAGCGTCTAATATTGTTGAAGAAAGAACATGAAGAAGGTGGTGAAAGCGGCGGCTGTGCTAGGGTTTATGAGGGAAAATGGAGAGAAGAGAGAAAATGGGTGGTGAGAATACAGAGGAGTGGGGTCTCAACACTCTGGGAGGGAAACGACTTTTCCACTATAATCCAAATGTTAGTACATAACTTTTTTGAATTGACCAATAAGAAGAATACAATTGGCATAGTTGAATATTTCTTTTGTTAATTACATAGATAGCCTTTTTGCAGTGTAAATTTTTTTGGATGGAAGGGTAAAATAGGAAGTTTGGGCAACATTATAGTAATGGGTAGATAGTAGACACTTTCTCTATTTTCTATTCAACTCTTCCAGCAAACCCATTTTTCACTCTCTTTCAGCAAACCCATTTTTCACTCGCGCGCTGCTTCAGGCAATGGCAATTGTGATTTCGGGTTTCAGCTAAGTTTGATTTTCTTTCACTAAACCACATTCATTCGGTCGTAAGCTCTCTTCTCGCTCACTCGCTCACTCTCATTTCGCCGAAAAACAGTGACGTTCTCAGCGCGTTCTCTTCTCGCTCCCGTGTACGTTTTACACCCAGTCGCCGCCACCGTTTCTTTCAGCCTCCCCACCTCGTAAGCTTCTTCCATTCCCAAATTCGATGCATGTTTGTTCCATTTCAGGTTTCTAATAATTAACTGTGGTTTTGCATTTTCAGAAATCCATAGCGTGTTTCACCAATTTTTGGATTGTTGATTTTGACTGTGTTTGGTTAAAGCCATAGCGTGTTTCACCAATTTTTGGATTGTTGATTTTGACTGTGTTTGGTTAAAGCTCAAGTTTACTAATAATTGAAATTGATCATTCCCAGATTCATCGAAAGTCAAAACCCAAATCTCCTTAACTCATTTCACAACATTCACTCAATGTTCTCCTCTCACAAAAAACACTCTCACCCCATTAAACCCTAAACTGCGATTTCTCACCTCTCTCGCCTAACAATTCATCTGCAAAATTCTTAAATTTTTGATCACCGTCTCCATTTTCGACGGCTATCGAAAGAGGATTCTCTCACCATTGATGTCTATTTCACTGTTATCGGAAGAGGATGATGTCGAAGTCAGTTCTTGCAACCGACAGTTGTTTTTCTTCTGGCAGCACAGTAATGATTCTGGCGGCGAAACTTCATCTACAAAATGATTTAGTGTTCAACCGTGGTGTTTTCTCTTTCACTGAAGGGTACAGATTTAGGGTTCGGTTGTGGTCTTCATCTTAGGTATGTCTCTTTATGTTCATGTATGGTGATTGATTCTGTTAAGTGGAATATCCGAGTTTCCGCGGGTACGAGACAAATGGATAACAAGTTTCAAGTAACAACCATGCATTGTATATATAAAATGAAGAAAAGAAAAATGAAAAAAATATTCTATTGTGGTTGAAATTTTGGAAAGAAATGGCTATGGCTTCTATGGCACTTTGTGTGAACTCAGTCAGCTTTCAGAATCGTCGCCGATATAACAGGTTACTCAAATTTCATTCATACTTTTTCATTTCTCTTCCAATTTTTTGGGTGCTTGTGATGATTAATCGATTAACAGTTTGTTTTTTTGCGATGTAGTGGAATGGTATGTGCGAGTTTCGGAAACAAAGAAGCAGCTACTTTGGGAGTCAAGGTTACAGAAGGTGAGGAGAAATTGCCAAAACTCGTTCTCTCTTCTCCGGCTGGTAGGTGCGTAATTCTATGCTTTTTTTGTGTTTGTTTTTTTGAAGTTAATGGTCAAGTAGAATTGATGTGTTGAGTTTGTGCTTGATTGGTTGCAGTGAGGCTGAAATATACTTGTTTGGTGGTTGCATTACCTCTTAGAAAGTTCCTAGTGGCAAAGACCTTCTATTTGTTCGTCCTGATGCTGTTTTCAATAAGAAGAAACCAATAAGGTTCTTAGTTTTTATGAATTTTCTATTTTTTACTATGAAACACAGACTAGACTCTTTTGATTAGTTATTTTAATGAACAGTGGAGGAATTCCACATTGCTTTCTGGAGTTTGGTCCTGGTGCAATTCAACAGGTATCTTCCTTTATTCAATGCTTGTGTCTTGTAGTTTATGTTATTTTGTTTTTTAAGGTTGCATGTGTCAATTCAAATACAAGAATCTTCGATGGCTAATTGGTTTTGGAGTAACTGCTTAAATGTTGGTTTATGTAGCTTAGTGAAAATAGAAATGGCAACTTCGGTGCTTCCATTATTTGAAATTCCTAGTTTGTGTGATAACTTGTTAAAACATATGCTTGGTTGTATTCTTTACAGCCACTTTTCCATTCTTAATTAGAATAAATGTTGGCATTGCTTGCACCTGAAATGCACTTGCCACCTCCTGTTTCCATTAAATGTCATTTAATATTAATAAAAATGTTGCATATAAATATATAAATAAAAATTAAGATAATTAAAAGAAATTACTATACCATTAACTCATCCACATCAATCTTAATGAACTCAACATCTTTGTATTTTGCAGCAAATTCTTTGATAACTGAATTCATGTGTTTGCATGGTCCACACCATGCAGCCGTGAAGTCGATCACCATCTTTAAAGAAATAAGAAAAAAAATATTAAACCATTTTATTAAATACAAGAATTTCAGCCCAAAAATAAGAAAATTATAGAAAAGATGATTTTAAAAACTTAATTATTACCAGCTTGTTTGTTTGTTTGGAAGCCTCAAAGTGAGCCTTCCATTTAGCACTGGAATGGAAGGTGAGGATGGTAGATGGGTGTGATGATCTCTCAGCAACAACAGACTCTATATTGGAAATGTTGGATCCCTTATTAATGAAACAATTTGTGTAGGAATTGTTGTTGTTGTTTTTGTTATGAGTGAATTTTGTGAGGAACTTATATAGAGTGACAATGTATTTATATATGAAAACTATGATATTCTAATGAAGACAAAAAGGGAAATTGAAGAAAGAGTTTGCGAGGAATTTGGATTGGACTGTTGGTGATTCTGAGAATGTGGAAGGAAATCCCGTTGAAACTTTAGAACTGAAGGATAATTCTTATAGTCGTGCTATATGGGATTTCAGCTTCCATGCTTTATACAAGGATAATTTTTAAGATAATTTTATTGCATATACTTTTCTCTTAAACTTGTGAAAGTAATCATTTTGTCATTACTTTTTGCATTGATCGTGTTTTGTAGAAGCTTAAACCATAATAAGCTCACAGGGCCTATCCCAAGAGAACTTACTCATCTTAAAAATCTCAAAATTCTGTGAGTATATTTCAATGTTTTTTTCTTCTCTTTTTCATGTTCTAGAATGGAAAAATCCAAGTTCAATTTGTGTACCTTCAACTTTCTCTTGTTGCCGTTGTTGATTGTTCTTGGGTTCTATATACAACTTACTAATATATATCTAAGTAATTAGTCGGTAAAAAAATCAAAGTAATTACTATAGTTGAAATATTTAATATGTTAGTGAAAACAGTATTACATGATTAAACTATTTAGTTGCCCAAGGAATGAAAATTCTATTTAGTCAAATATATATAATTGTGTTTTTAATTAAATTATTTCAAATAACTACTGGAAGACTGAAACTAGATAAGTTTAAGATACACTCTCACTTATGGCCAATATCCACGTTTAAGATACACTCTCACTTATGGCCAATATCCACGGAGAACTCAACTGAACCCCATTCACATCAATATGAAACTGCATGAGAATATGGCAGTTTTTAGTGAGTGAATGGAATAAAATAACTAACAATTTGGCCACTACATTGATCATACATGTGTGCATAGTGTAGTTAAAAGCAAAGTATGACAAGAAATGAAAAAGGTGAGTTTGTGTTTGTTTGTGTTTATGGATTATTTGCACAGGTACATTAGAAAGGATATCTCAGCAGTCTCTTCTCATAGATATTGGAGTCAATCAACACAAGAGCCAGTCTCCTTGTTGGACCAAAGAGATTAATTTGTTGTGTATTAATTAACACTGAATATATTGCAGGCTCTCAGTGAGAAAGGCTATGAACTTGTTTCCGGTGGGATTGAAAATCATCTAGTTTTGGTGAATCTGAAAATCATATAGGCTCTTAAAGAGGCTTTTGAGGTCTTTTGCAACAAAGGTGTTGCTGTAAACTCTAGTGCAGAACTTCTTGCCACTTTTTGTGATAACATTCTCAACAAAGGATGTTTTCATTATTTTATGGACTTTGGCAGTACATGTTCAACAAGTTAGAGCTTCATGTACTCATTTTAGGGATTGACAAGGCTGGCAAAACGGTAAAACAGTTTTTAACCTCGTAGTTTTTAAGAAATTAGAGGTTTGTTGTGTGGCTCTGAATTGCTATATAATGAATAATTTTGTAGACTTTGCTTGAGAAGATGAAGTCGGTGTACACGAATGTAGAAGGTCTTCCTCCGGATCGATTTGTGGAAAACAATTGCTTCTCCAGGACGTGGTATTTTGGCCATGGATGAATCCAATGCTACATGTGGAAAGCGGTTGGATTCAATTGGACTAGAGAACACCGAAGCTAACCGTCAAGTATGGCGTAAAATTATATATGAAGAAAGTGTTATGACTTGGTTAAAATATAATTTTTATGTGTATGATTTTATAGTACTTGAAATATTATGAATGGACATGATTTTGTATACTTTTTGGTTAATATTAAAAATATTTTGACTTAGTTAAAATATGATTTTTATGTGTGTGATTTTATAGTATTTGCAATATTATGACTGAAAATGAAATATAACTAAATGGTGTATATGAAATAGGGTGTAAATAGATTTAAATATAATATAATTGTTCATTCATAAAAGGCGTATTTACACTCGATTTTTATTAAAATAGGGTGTAATTAAGAACGTATCTACACCCGATTTTAATTAAAACAGGGTGTAATTAAAACGTAATTACGCCCAATTACACCCGATTTTAATTAAAACAGGGTGTAATTAAAACGTAATTACGCCCAATTTTTACTAAAACAGGGTGTAATTAAAAACGTAATTATGTTCAATTACACCCAATTTTTATTAAAATAGACTGTAATTAAAAACGTAATTATGCCCAATTACACCCGATTTTTATTAAAACAAGGTGTAATTAAAAACGTAATTACACCCGATTTTTATTAAAATAGGGTGTAATTAAAAACGTAATTACGCCAAATTACACCCAATTTTTGTTAAAAATAATGGGTGTAAAAGCGTTAGACATTTCTCACCCTGTGAATATACACCCGATTTTTATTAAAAATAATGGGTGTAAATTTAATTAAAAACGGGTGTAAATTAACATTTTTGTACTAGTGATTCTAATAATTTTTATATTGTTTTATACTATTATTTTACGTTTAATATTTCACTTTTGTCCAATTTAATTTTTACAAATTAAATAGAAAGTTGTTGTCAAAACATGACGAGTTTTGTTGTTATTTGATAGTGTATGAATGTCTAAATACAAAGTTATGTTGTCATCTATATGTATATGTATGGTTCAATAAAATATTTGTAAAAAACCGAACCAACCGAACTAACCGAACCGAACCAAACCGCATTATTTTGGTTTGGTTTGTATTTTTTTTAAAAGCCAACCAAATCAAACCAAACCGCACGATTTTTTCTCTTGTAGTTCGGATGATTTTCGTCAAAACCGCCCAAACCACACCGCGAACACCCCTAGTTAATAGTCAATAATTCAATTTTTTTAAAGTGGAAGATGTAGTGTGTCACAAACGGTGGAAGATCATATAAGGCTTATTTAATCTAACGGCTTATAATTATTTATAATTATTTTATGATTGTTCACCAGTGAGGGATTTGGTTCAGCCCTCACCCTATCGGTACCATAATTATAATAATTAGTTAATTAATTTGTTAGTCAATAAAAAAAATATTAATTAATATATGGATAATGCTAACTTGTGCTATTGGGGCAAATGTTAAACAACTCACAAATAAAAGTTTTGTACTAAAAAAACAACAAAATCATTCATTATAAATTTCTATTAAATTTAATACACAATTTTTAAGATATTTTTTATTATATTTATCTCTTAACTTGTGCCTTTGGGGTACAAGTTAACATTACCCTTACTATATTTATTCAGTCACTAATGCAATGTAATTAAAAATAATTTTTTATTCTCCATCATCAATGCCACATATGCGAAATTGGAGAGGGCCATGAAAATCTCAAGTGAGATAAAGTAAAATAAAGGGATTAAAACTTAAAAAAACTTGAAAATATGGGGATCAAAAGTGCATTTAAAGTTTAGAAACCAAAAAATTGAGTTTTAAAATGGAAGGATTAAAACTTTAAAAACTTGAAAATAAGGGATCAAAAGTGCATTTAAGTTATAATTTTTATCCAAAAGGGAATGACCGTAATAAAACATTAATATAAAAATTAGAGTGAAGATTGTCTAAAAAAAACGCAAAGAATCCAGATTAATTTTTAAAATATTTAATTTCTTACAAAATTTAATTAGATCATGTTAGTCTCTCTGTCAATATTTTTGTCAAAATCATATTTCTCCTAAAGTTTCTTCCTAAAGTCCTGACATGTACTTATATTACTTATGTATTGTTTAAAGTTATAAGGGATATTTATGTCTCTGTATTAATTTATTTAGGAAAATTCGGTTCCATAATTTTTTTTAAATAAAATTAAAATTTGTTAAATATTCATGAAAAAATATCAAAAATTAATTTTTTGAATTTTAAAGATCATATAAGTACCTAATTTGATATTTCACAAAAATTGAAAAACTTAAATAAATCTATAAGAAAAAATATATATTTAATCTCTTTACAAAATTTTGTCTCTCTGTTTATAAATATATTATAGTACCATTATATTAAAGCTAACGATCAAAAGTCCTATTAAAATTCATACATTATCATGCATATTATGAAATCATCAAATCCAAAAAAACAATCCTACTAACAATTATTTAAAATTAAAAATATCATAGTACCATCAATTTCTAAAAGATCATTGTAACAACAATAAGAGCTTCAAAATCAAATGTCATCAAATCAAAAGACAATCTAATTAAAATAATAAAAAATGTAAAGTGGAACGTCATTATGTAAATCCAATAGTAGGCAGGAATATAGGAGTAGGCATAAATTATGGATTTACTCAATGACGATCTATTTGACATTTTTTATTTTAATTTGTTTGTCTTTTGAATTTGATGACATTATCTTGTTTTATTATGAAGTTGTAATTGTTGGTATAATATTATTTGAAATTTTATGATACTTTGTTTTGTTGGTTTTATTTTGATGATACCAAATATTTTGAATTTTGAAGTACTAATTGTTGACACAATGAACTTTAGAATTTGATGGTACTACAATTATTTGCAGAATAGCAGAGAATGGAATTGGAAAATGTTAGAACAAGATTGAGAATCTGTGTTCAGAATCTGGTTTTGATGATAACAAGCATATATTTTGTGAGTAACAATTTTATTACTAATGGTTTCATTTAGTGTGCAGATATTATGCTTATACAGGATTCACCAGAAAAAGAGCACAATGAATACATCAGAAACTGGCTCAGATATGAAAGAATACATGAAGAAGCAAACATTCAGAAGATTAACAAAGCTGAGACATCAGTCATCAGATGTTCTGATCCAGAACACATCAAACTGCCAAAGTCAGCAGATCAAGAAACAAACAAGCAAAGATGGAAAACAAGCTTGTTCAGAAAGAGCACGCAACATCAGAAGATCACGCAAGAAGAAAGATCAGAAGTTCTGAAGTTAGAAGTTCTGAAGACACAACGCTATGACATGCAAGATACATACATCAACAGAAGTCATACAAGCCAATAAAGAATCTACAGCTTAGCATACAGATTAAATAAAATACAAGAGCTTAGAATCAAAGGGAGAGTCGCTAGAAACATCATCACATGCAAAATAGTTGCAACATTTAAAAGGAGCAATTCCCAAGGTTGAAAGAAGAAGCAACTCACATGCAGCGCGTTGGAAACACAAACTTAACCAAAAGAAACACGCCGTCCATTATAATCATCAGGTTAAAGATAAGGTTCTGCCGAGAATAACACTTGTCACAAAAGGCTCAATCTAGACGAAGCATTCAAAGCAATATTTAAACAAATCTCAACGGCTAGATTCCAACGGTAACATGTCAAGCCATATATATAAATCAAAGTCCAAACTTGAATGGGTGCCCATAAGTACACCCAAGTGTATTAAGTGAATATCCGAAGTGTGTATCCATGGAGCAACTGCAGAGTGCAGAAAAGGAGAAATCTTGAGAGAAAATCTGTAGTGAGAAACAAAGCATGAAAATACGAAAGAAGAAATGTTGAAGTCATGCGTCAGAAGTCACACAAGAGGCAACATACACAAAGTGTATGATGAAACAAGAATGTTACTGACATCAGCCTACTAGAAGAAAAGCTCGAAAGAAGACAGACAGTCCCTGCTAAATGAGCAGTATGCTCCACAGGAGAACTGGGCAGTACACTCACGATCGATGCATCAAAAGTTGATGATGAAGACAGAATCAAGAGATACAAGAGCTGTAGCTCCTTATCTAATTCTGAGAAAAGAAGATGAAGATATCCCTGAAGAAGCAATCAATTGCAAGAGCGGTTGCTCAACATATGCTTAATCAGAATTAAAGGAGATGGTCTTACAAGAAGGAGTGATTGCTCCAAAACTTCAATCTCCATATTCAAGGAAAGAATATTAGAATCAAAGAAGAAAATCTACGAAAGAGCTGTAGCTCTTAAAACTGCTTAAAGAAGAATGAAGATGAAGATCAGATTGAAGAAGCAACCATCAGAGAGAGCAAATATTCTAATTTTTCTTATCAATCAGTGAAGCGAAGATCTCATCCAAAAGTTGAAGACAAGAAGACTGTAAGACATTTGATTCTTGTATTTAAAATGTAAAACACATAGAGCTGTTGTTCGTATTGTGTTATATCTTAGAAACTTCTGATAGATTGTTTAGGCTCCAGAAGTGACTTCTAGTCAATGAGTCATAAACATATGCACTTAGAATAGGAGACAATCTGCTTAACTAAGAAGCACACATTTAATCTCCAGATGATTGATGAACGTTATATCTCGCTGAGATCACTGAACGGTTCATCGTCAGAAGTTAGTCACAAGCAGTTGGCTTGTGTGGGGTGAGTCACAACAGGATGGTTGTGTAGGAAGTCAATGGATGTTATATCTCGTGGGGATCATTGAACAGTCCATTGCAGTCAGTCACAGCAGGTAGTTGTGCAGGGATTTTGTCATAACGCGTTGTTGTGAAGGTTACTAGATTGATGAACGTTATATCCAGTTGGGGTCACTGAAGGGTTCAGCCATCTAGGGGTTAGTCACTCGCGGGTAGCTTGTGCAGGGTTAGTCAAAGTAGTTGGCTATGCAGGATTGTTAGTCACGATGGAGGATCGTGCAGTTGTAATCATGATTTGGTTATAGTGGATTAAAACCTCTAGACAAGAGGCAAATCACCTAAAGAAGGTCGACTAGAAGTAGCCTTAGTTAGAAGGTGAACCCGGATTAAAATGAATGTGTCTTTTACTTTCTGCACATGTCATTTTAACTTAGAACTTCCAAGCTTTAATCTGTAGAACTGTACTGAGCAAGTCATAAGTTCTGATATCCTTTAGAAGTTAAAATGAACATCTCATTGGTTATGTAGTTCTACAACTTCATGCTTCCGCAACATCAAAACATAATCCAATAGATGATTAAACGAAAGAAAGAAAAGATGTGAAAGAAAAAGAAAGGGAATTTTTATTTGACAAAGAACACAATTCAACCCCCCCTTTCTTGTGTTTTTCTCCACCTTCAGAAAATTCTGTATTCCATATTTCGTGTGTTTACAAGAATACAGTTAAGGATATATACAATTCAGTATTAGCTTATATAGGTATGTAAATCTCCTATGATAAAGCTATAATAAATCTATAATAAAACTATAATCTCCTATAATTAATCTATATCAAAAAGTATCCCTATAATTTCTCTTAACACCCTCCCTCAAACTCTAGTTGGTATGGTGGATGCCAACTGGAGTTTGCTTAATAAATCGGATTATGTGTTTTGGTGAAGGTATCAGCCGGTTGGTCAACAGAAGGAATAGAAATCAACCGTATGGTAAACAAGACTACCAACAAGTTAGCGATAAAAGGTAGCATCTTTAAGAGGAGTGTCGTCAAGTGGTGTGAGTTTGGAGTTGACTTTCAATGGTGTCGATTCAGTCTTGCAGTCTGTGATGCCTACTTGAGAAAGTAAGTCAGAAGTATACTTGGCCTGGGAAAGATAATAGCCTTTTGAGTCTTGGGAAACTTCAAGCCCCAAAAAATAACTAAGGGAAACAAGGTCTTTCATTTCGAAATATTGACTGAGATATTGTTGTAAAGCTGAGATTTCAGTTGTATCATCTACATAAAGAAGCAGCATTACAATACCACTATCACTTCTTCGAGTGAATAGAGCAGAGTCATGTGGACTAGAGAGAAAACCAAATTGTGTTAAAGTAGAACTGAACTTGGCAAACCAGGCTCTAGGAGCTTGTTTCAACTCATATAAGGCTTTTTGAAGTTTACAGACCTTATGGGGAGAATGATATCTTGGAGGAGGATGCATATATACTTCCTATGTCAAATCACCGTGAAGGAAGGCATTTTTGACATCCATCTGAAAAAGCTTCCATTTACGAAGTGCAGCAATGGCCAAGAGGCTACGAATAGATGTTATTCGAGCTACCGGAGCATATGTCTCTTCATAGTCTATACCATACTCTTGAGTGTAACCTTTGGCTACTAGGCGAGCTTTATAACGTTTTACAGTTCCATCAGAGCGAGTTTTAATTTTGTAGATCCATTTGCTTCCAATAGGAATCTTATCTGCAGGAAGATCAACTAATTCCCAAGTATTTGTCTTTTCTAAAGCTTGAATTTCTTCAGCCATAGCTTGCTGCCAAATGGGGTTAGTACTTGCCTCTCGATAAGAAGAAGGATCATGAAGAGTTTTAATAGCAGAGTAAAAATGGTAATCATTAAGACGAGTAGGTGGATTACTTACTCGGGTGGAATGGCGAGATGCAGGTACAATATCAACATCCGGAACAGGTTCAGTAGGAGCAGGTGAAGGCGGACGAGTATTGAGCTCAACATCTGGAACAAGTTCATTAGGAGCAGGTGACGGAAGATGAGTATTAAGGTCATTAGAGTTATCTGCATTAGAACTTGGAAATAACTCAACTGAGGGATCAGTGAAATAAAACAAATCAGTGTCAAGAGAATGATGAAATGTAGAAAGAGAGGAGAACGTTGTGTTTTCCCAAAAGGAAACATGGTGTGAGATGCGTAATCTGTTAAAGATTGGATCCCAACAACGATATCCTTTGTGTTATGTGCCATAGCCAAGAAAGCAACACAAGCGAGCACATGGTTGTAATTTTGTGTGCTCATGAGGCTGCAAGAGAACAAAACAGACACATCCAAAGGTTTTAAGAATGGAATATTCAGGAGACTTACCAAATAGTTTTTCAAAAGGAGATAAGTTTTAAAGATTTATGGTGGGAAGTCGATTAATTGTATAGACAACATTAAGAGTTGCTTCCCCCCAAAACTTCTCTGAACACGAGGCTGAGAGGAGAAGAGCACGAACAGAGTCAAGGATGTGACGGTGTTTTCGTTCAGCACGACCATTTTGTTGGGAGGTGTGGGGGCATGAACATTGAACCACGATGCCTTGCTGACTGAGAAACTGAAGCAAGGAAAATTCACGGTATTCCATTGCATTGTTTGTGCGAAGAATCTTAATAGCACAAGAAATTGTGTTTTAACCATACGAGCAAAAGAAATATAAATTTGAGGTAATTCAAAGCAATTTTTCAAAAAATATATCCATGTAAAACGAGAAAAATCGTCAATAAACAAAACAAAATAACGAAAATCATTTATTGAAGAAACAGGAGAAGGCCCCCAAATATCTGAATGAATTAAATCAAAAGGACTATCTGAAATAGAAACACTATGATTAAATGATAATGCTGGTTGTTTTGCAAGTTTACAATGTAAACAATCAAAAGGCTCAAACTTTGTGGATCCTAATAACCCACGAGATATTAGAGGTTGAATTTTGCTTGCTGAGGCGTGACCAAGTCGAAGATGCCATTGATGAATTGGAGAATTCATAGTAGCAGCAGAGATATGATCTTTAGGAAGGTGAAGAGATTGTAGCTCAAATAATCGACCCACCCTGCGACCCGTCCCAATGATATGCTTCGTCTGTGGATCCTGTACCTGAACACCAGAGGGAGAAAAGTAAACATTCAGTCCTTGTTCACACAATTGACCAATGGAAATAAGATTAAGTTTCAAGTTAGGAATGTAATATGTATCAGGAAGGGTGATATTTAAGGTGGATACATGACCGGTATGAGTTATGTTTATTGTATTGCCACTGGTTGTGTGGATTAGTGGCAGAGATGAAACAAGTGTCGCAGCAGGTAATGATTTAATATTAGTGGACATATGATTACTACATGCAGAGTAGCAGACATGGCAGTAGAGGTGTTGGAAGACATAACCTGTTTGATTAAAGCTTCAATATCACTCATAGTAATGGTCGTCGAACCTTCAGTGGCAGTAACAGAGATGGATGAAGATCTAGACTTTGGAACATTCTTGGATTTGGTGAAGCCACGATTTTGTTTTGGAGGTCGCGTAGGACAATGTTCAAGAATGTGACCGATACCATGGCAGTACCTACACTCTATAGTAGGACATCTAGCAAATAAATGACCGGTGCGATTGCAATTCTTACATGGATGATGATTCGATTTCCGATGTGAGAATCGAGTAGTTGCAAGAGAAGCATCCATTTGAGGAGTTTTGTCTAGGTTCAAACGTGTTTCTTCAAAAATGATTTCTTGAATAGCAGTGTCCAATGATGGAAGCGGATTTCGATGTAGCAGTGAGGCTCGTATGGCTTCATATTCGGGCCAAAGAGCCATGGGGACTTGAATGAGATGAAGGTGTTCATCACTGATTTTGGCCATAGATATTTAGTGCCAAATTGGTTGGATTTAAGCAAGAAATTCATTCACTGATTGACCAGGTTCTTGCTTAGTATTGTGAAGTGTGGTCCATAGCTGATAATAATGTGCAAGTCTAGTTGTTTGATAGCGCGGTTTTTCAAGAAATCCCAAATTTCTTTTGCAGAATCGTAGTTAGTAAACTGAATGTGAATAGACCGTACAAACGTGTTGCGCGGCCATGATCAATGCATTTTGATGCACATTCCTCTACGTTTGTACTTATACATTTCCATAGTTTGCTTGTCTTATTTTTGTATTTTATAATGTTTTTATGTTTTAATTTATTTTTATTGTTATATGATTTTCGTATTTAATTTTCAGCTTTAGCAGTCTGCGCAGAAACGATCATATCTGGAGTTCCAGGAGTCCGATTGAGGCGTTCTAATAATCGCCGGAAAGCTAAGAGAAAGAGCTACAATTCTTATGTTGGAGTCGAAGTCAGAATCTGACTGTAGCAGGGCCAGAAAATTAGTTGAAGTTGCAGCACTAGTTTATTTAAGTTTCGGGTCATTAGTTTTGGGCCTGGGTCGTATGTTTGACCCAGTTGGTTTGTAAAACGGGTTGTACTATTTCCCCTTAGGGTAGAAGCCGCGGTACGGTTGATCTTCATCACTATTCACGTAAAAAAAACCAGGCTTGTACGATTGGCTATGGAGAACTAAACCTTCCGGACGGATTTGCTGTATTCAGGTTCAATACTTTGAGATTGTTATAACTACAATTAGAATTCTATTCCTTTCAATAATATTATATGATCATTGTTTGCTTAATTCAATTTCCTTATAATATTGTTGATTAAATTTGAATTGATATATGTTCTTGACTTTTGATCGCAATTCGACTCTGCTTAACTGTTGAATTGTGATATCTTTAACTGTATGCTTAATCCGGCAATAGGAATATATATCTTACGATGTCGATCACGCTTGTTGAATGATATTGTGTTCAAATAGGATAGAGATCGTATTTGTATCAATCGATGATAAGTAGAACCCGAAGCAGTGAATTCGTTTGCACAATAATCACTTATTTTCAAAACAGCTTATTTTTAGAATCACTTATTTTAAGCACTTTTTCTGTAATCTGAAACTGAACCAACCCCCCCCCCCCCCAATTTCGACTTTACATTTGGTTAATAAGAATAGGAATCCTTGAGAGACGATACTCGAGTTACCGTTACCGTCATTACTACAGTTTTTGCAAATTAACTCGAATTTGACCCGCGTGCGACAGTGGATCAAATTGGCGCCGTTGTCGGGGATTCTTGTTATTATTAATCGTTTTTAGAGTCATAGGTTTAGTGTTCTTGCGTTTAGGCCTTAGTTTCCTCGCGGTTTTGGCCAATCCGCGTTTAGAGTCGAAAAATTCAGTTTTTGAAAAAATTGTGTTCGATTGTAAAAAGTTTTTGGCTACTGGAAGTAGAAAAATCGTGTGATTAATACTCCGGGAATTCGAGCCAAAATTGCCAAATTCATCGTTTTTCTATTTTTAATGAATTTTTCACTGTTTTTGCTGTTTCGAAAAAATCCAAAAAAATTTCCATAATTCTTATTTCGTCTAATTAGATGAAATTTTGTGTTTTTATAATTTTTTTATTTTAATTTAATCATTTTCCTTCCTTCTATTTGTTCCTGCCTGCTTTGGACATGGTTGGTATTTCTGTGTTTGTTGAAACCATGGCTGAACAAAGAACTTTGACGCAGTTGGCTGTCCCTAATGTGAACTATAATGGTTTATGTATTGACTATCCTGCGACTGATACACCTTTTGAATTGGAATATGGTTTAACACATTTGTTGCCTAGCTTTAGTGGTTTTGCAGGAGAGGATTCGCATAAGCATCTGAAGGAATTTCAGGTTGCGTGCTCTGCACCTTCCGAACCTTCACTAGAGGATATTGTCAAACAAATGGCTGCAAATAATCTTCAGTATCAACAGCAAATAGATTATACTCTCCAGACTTTGCAAACACAGATTGGACAGCTTGCCACTTTGATGAATGCCATGCAGCAAGCTCAAGGATCAAACCAACAACCCTTGGAAGAGCAATCTGATTTTCAAATAGAGTTGCTTTCTGAAACTATTGATGATACTTGTACTGATTTGTTTGCAGATGATTTTCCATCATTGTCTGGTTTTGATGATGTTTACTCTTGTGATGTTTGTACTGACACTAAAATTTGCTCTGTTTGTGCTGAAATTGAGGTTGCCTTGCAAGTTGATATTTTTACTACAGATGAGGTTGCAAATAAAGTTGTTCATGTAGATGAAGCTCTCGACACCCCGGCTGCCCGGAACAAACCATCCATTGAACAACCACCTTCCCGAGAGCTGAAACCAATTCCTCAAAATCTTAAATATGCTTATTTAGAGATGAATGAAAAACTTCCGGTTATAATTTCTTCTAAACTTTATTTTGATCAAGAAAGTAAGTTTTTGCAGGTTTTGAAGAAGCATAAGAAAGGAATTGGATGGACCTTGGATGACACTTATGATATTAGTTCGTTCATGTGTGTGCATAGGATCTCACTTGAAGATGCAGCAAAAGTTGTGAGGCAGCCCCATAACCTTTGGTTCCTTGATGTTGTGAAAGATGAGATCACCTTCACGTGCCCATTTGACCCTTTTACTTTTAGAAGAACATTCTTTGATCCTAGAATAAAAGGAGAAGGAGCTAAACTGCTTTTTAAGGACGATGAGCATTACCGAAAGCTACTCCATGAGAGCCCCACTTTGGAAGAAGAGAATGTAGAAGATCTCTCTTTGGGAAAGGCAGCTTATGTGATCACTTATCCTCCTTGATTCCTTGGGTGTGTTCTTTCCTTTCTCACACTCTTATTTTATATTTATGTTCTTTCATTGAGGACAATGTATGTCTGAAGTGTGGGGGAGGGAATCATTTATTTGTTTTGTTTTCTTTCAATTTTTTTGTTTTGTTTTTGTTTTTAGTTCTTAAAAAAAACATTTTTGTGAAAGTTTTAGGCTATAGATTAATATGAGGTTTGTTGTGGAGACTTGGGAAAAGTTCACAATATCGGTATCGTTTTAACACTGTAAGTCTCCTGAGTATGGAAATTGTTTTGAATACTTGTTATGACATAGCCTTGAATTCTCATTCTCTGACAGCTCTTGAGTAGTTTATTTCAGCAGTCGGCACCATCTCTCACACACTTTACGCAGGGAAGCCGATGAATATAAGTGAGTGTTCCGAAAGAAAAAAAAAAGAAAAAGGTAATACACCTTCTAAGTTTGGTGACCCTCACCCGGTCACTTAACCCAACGGTTGTGTAATCTTCAAAAAAGAAAAAGTTTTCAAAACTCTTTGTTAGTTGGTTCAGCGGTTTCTGGTGCTGAACTTGGTAGGGAGGATTACGGTCCGATCCCCTGCAACTACATCTGAGTAAGCAAAGGGTTATGTCACGTAAGTACCGGAACCCCGTGCAAAAAAGGATCAGAGTCACTAACCGGTCGTCCTGCTATAAGTGTGTGGAGATAACGGGCTTAATGTGATTGCGCCTGAATGAAAAAGAGCAAAAAGGATGAGTAAGTTAGGCTATGGTATAATAATATGAATTGAATTGGTTTGTGTATTTAGGAGGCTTATGTCTGCATATCTGTGGTTAGTGTTCTTACGATGTCCTTAGTGTGCAAGATTAGTACCTGTCGATGCAAACTTACCCGAAGAAGATTTGTAGCCTAGGATGAGTAACTGTTGATGTATTTGTGCTTTCTTCGTTTTGTTTTTCATTTTGCTCGGAGTGCAAAAGTTCAAGTGTGGGGGAATTTGATCAATGCATTTTGATGCACATTCCTCTACGTTTGTACTTATACATTTCCATGGTTTGCTTGTCTTATTTTTGTATTTTATAATGTTTTTATATTTTAATTTATTTTTATTGTTATTTGATTTTCGTATTTAATTTTCAGCTTTAGTAGTCTGCAAATAAACGATCATATCTCGAGTTCCAGGAGTCCGATTGAGGCGTTCTAATAATCGCCGGAAAGCTAAGAGAAAGAGCTACAATTCTTATGTTGGAGACGAAGTCAGAATCTGACTGTAGCAGGGCCAGAAAATTCGTTGAAGTTGCAGCACTAGTTTATTTAGGTTTCGGGTCATTAGTTTTGGGCCTGGGTCGTATGTTTGACCCAGTTGGTTTGTAAAACGGGTTGTACTATTTCCCCTTAGGGTAGCAGCCGCGGTACGGTTGATCTTCATCACTATTCACGTAAAAAAAAAAACCAGGCTTGTACGATTGGCTATGGAGAACTAAACCTTCCGGACGGATTTGCTGTATTCAGGTTCAATACTTTGAGATTGTTATAACTACAATTAGAATTCTATTCCTTTCAATAATATTATATGATCATTGTTTGATTAATTCAATTTCCTTATAATATTGTTGATTAAATTTGAATTGATATATGTTCTTGACTTTTGATCGCAATTCGACTCTGCTTAACCGTTGAATTGTGATATCTTTAACTGTATGCTTAATCCGGCAATAGGAATATATATCTTACGATGTCGATCACGCTTGTTGAATGATATGTGTTCAAATAGGATAGAGATCGTAGTTGTATCAATCGATGATAAGTAGAACCCGAAGCAGTGAATTCGTTTGCACAATAATCACTTATTTTCAAAACAGCTTATTTTTAGAATCACTTATTTTAAGCACTTTTTATGTAATCCGAAACTGAACCAACCCCCCCCCCCCCCCCCAATTTCGACTTTACATTTGGTTAATAAGAATAGGAATCCTTGAGAGACGATACTCGAGTTACCGTTACCGTCATTACTACAGTTTTTGCAAATTAACTCGAATTTGACCCGCGTGCGACAGTGGATCAGGCCACGTGATGATCTGGTGATTTTTACTATCCCAATCTTCAAGGCGGTCCGCAAATTTTGTAGCAGATTCATCTTTGTCTTGCGTACGATCAGAAAACTCTTCATTCCTTGGACCCAGAGATTGTAGTTTGGTCCGGTCAAGGTGGTTGTAATGGGTTTAACGATATCAATTTTCTCCATGATGCAGAGATGAACAGATGAACAGGATTATGGAGGACTGAGTTTGTACAGATCTGCAAGTAGGTATACAGATGTTGGAGAAAAGAGAAAAAAACTAGGGATCGATGACCTATGCTCTGTATACCATATTAGCAGAATAGCAGAGAATGGAATTGGAAAATTTTGTATTCCATATTTCGTGTGTTGTCAAGAATACAATTAAGGATATATATACAATTCAGTATTAGCTTATTTAGGTATGTAAATCTCCTATAATAAAGCTATAATAAATCTATAATAAAACTGTAATCTCCTATAATTAATCTATATCAAAAAGTATCCCTATATAATTTCTCTTAACAACAATATTTTGAAATCTTAAGTAATTGTTAGTACAATCATTTTTTGAGTTTGATAATTTTATAATGTATTTGATAATGTATGTACTTCGATAGAACTTTTAATCTTTAGTTTTAAAATAATATCTCTGGCATTGGTCGTACTTCTTGACGAAAGCGATGATGTTTTTCATTAGCGTGGTCTGGTAATATCGTGCTATTAATAAATTATGAGCAAGGGTTGTTCCGTCGATGAGACTGTTGCGAGGATTTTGCAGGAGACAGGCGCGTTGTGGTACGACATTTTGGCACATAAGTATAAATAATTGGAGAAGAGTGTGTTCATGAATGATAAAAGATTTTTTTCTAAGAATGACTCTATTTGGTGGAGAGATTTAATCTCATTGGAAGCTAAAGATGGATTAGAGAATAGTGTTTTTGCTGACAACATTTGGTGCAATTTTGGCGATGGAGGAAACAATTCATTCTGGTATAGTAGATGGTTAGGGGATCACACCTTGAAAGATGTGTTTCGTGATGCTTTCTAAGCAGCAGGGATCCAACTTGTAAGCATTGTTGATGAGGGGGGGTGGATTGGTGAGGATTGGTTTGGAAGTGGCAAGAGTGCATAACATCCACTGATACCGTTGTTTTTTTATCAATTGTAGGAGATGATGGCGTTTATTCAAGATGTGTAACCTAAGCCAAATGACACTGATGTTTTCCTGCGAAAAATTGAAAGTTTCAATGATTTTTCTGTTAGTTCTTATTTTGCAGATTTAGTAAAAAGAGAAAGTATCACTCTTCCTTTTGTTGAGGTGAATTTGAGTCTGATATCCCTGTAGTGGTGCCAAGTTTCTTCCAAAGTGCTTATCTTTGGATGGAGATTGTTCCTCAATAATCTTCCTACGAGAGATCAATTGGTGAAAAGAGGAATCATTTGTATGGATAGAACAAGTACAACTTCATAAAATGAAGATAGACAAGTTTTGTCTACGAACAAGTGTTGTCTACGAAAGCTTCATTCTTTGTTTCCAAGTCGATGAAGATAGACAACACTTGTTCATTGACTGTCAAGTTTCTAGAAAAGTGTAGGTTGTTGTTCATAGGTGAGTGGGAAGACAATTAGGGGTATTGATTGGAATAACATTGGTTTTTTTTCTTATAGCAACCAGTGGAGGAGAAACAATTGGTGTGATATTATTAGAGTCATTTGGTTGTCTACATGCTTGGAATCTTTGGATAGCGAGGAATGCAATTATGTTTAAATACAACACCTTTCACTTTGATGACTGTTTGGTATCGATTAAATTTTTCTGTGTGTTAGGTGAGTTTGGAAACCTATCATTCGTTGCTTGTTTGCAGGCTTGAGGCCCCTCTTGTACTCGATTTTATAGAATAATCACTTACTTTAAAAAATAAGAGATGAGTATATTTATATATCTAAAACAAGTAGGAATTTTTTTACTCAAGAATGAAATAGATAAAATTTTGCATTAAAGAAAAAGTGGAAGTATAAGAAATAATATGAATTTATTAAATGCCTGACAACTTATTGAAACATATTTATTAAATGGTCAACAATTTATTGAAACATTTTGACAAAACAAACTAGAGCAACAAGCTAGCTATAGCTGATGTTATGGCAGATGCATCACGCACTGCATTGTTTTCAGCAGTGAGTGGTGAATTTCCAGAGAAGCCATTCTCACAACCATTGGCCTCAATAACAGCATCATTTGCACCATCTACTGCAAACTTTGGGTTTCCTTTTTGCAAAGCTTCAGTTGCTTGTGGAATATCAGCTACCAAAATTGCATTGTATTTATCAGCACATGACGTAAGTGCCGCCTTTTGATCAGGAGGAATACTTCCACCAAGTTGATTGATTTTGTTCACCGCAATGTCTGCTTTGTTCTTTATTACACCGACCATGATTAGTGCTAAACCAGTGACATCTGCGGTGGAGCTTTTTGGATCAGCATTTAGAAATTGAATGCAAAGTGCAGAATTTGGAGTCTTACTACAAGTTTGTTCTACAATATTGGCCCCACTTACAACAAGAGTGGTGCACAAAATGAGAACGAATAATGCCAATGACTTCAACATTGTAAATTTTTTTAGAATGAGAAAAATATGTTAAATCAGAAGTGAATGAATGAAAATGATACTAACAATTGTGCTCTATTTATAATAAAAATTCTTTCATTGCTTTGTCAAATGGGCATTAATTTTAGTCAACAACACTTATCACTTTTTCCTAACTGTCATTTACTAATATAGTATTCAAATGAAAATAAATTATTGTTTATAGTATTATGTCATTTTTTAATGAAATAATTTATTAAAAATAATATGATTTGTTCAAATTAAAGAAAATTATTGTTTATAGTAATATGTCATTTATAGTAAAATAATTTAATAAAAATAGTATGATTTATTTTCAATCAATTTTTTTTAAATAGTTTTATTTTAATTCTATAAAAAATAATATGAATACATTGAATAAACTGTGATGAGAGAATAATGTTAATGACTTTATCGTTGTAAAGTTTTTTAAAATGAGAAAGTACAACACAATTTTATTAAATCAAAAGACAATTAATAAAAATGAAACCAACAACCGTACTTTATTTATAAAAGAAATTCTATCATTACGTTATCGAATGGGCTTAAAATTAAAATTAATTGAACCGTGGTCCACCCTACAAATTTCAACACCAATCACCACTGGACCAATTAACAATTGATAAATTATTAATACATATTAGTCAACAACACTTATAACTTATTTTTCTAACCGCTATTTAATAATAAAGTATCTCAATTAAAACAAATTATTAAAAATGTCTTATATAATCTTTTATATTAATTTGGATCAATGAACCGACTCAACCGAGTTCGATATCCGTGAACCGATTGGGCCAAACTACTTTTTGACTTTCTGATTTCTGGCAATCTCAAAGTATGTTTTCTTTCTCTTCATCAACAAAGTTTTTTAAGGCATACTTCATCAATCTCGACTTTGACGTTTAACCATGTTGATACTAATTTCAACATCAACAAAATTGTTGCTCTCTACCAGGTTAAAACTATAACAAATAACCTTGATCAAATTCGAACAACCCTTGAACCTTGATCTTGCCACTTGCATCCACTTGTTTCCAATTACCCTTTTCTTCCTATGTAATTTAACAAGCCTACAAGTATGATTTTTTAACCACTCTTGACTCCACCTATTTTCAAATGTATCCCTGAAGATTTGTCTTCTTTTATTTTGCAATCCTTCAGCCACATTAAAAACATAATATCCGAGGCTAGCATAAACGTCCCTTTAAGATGCTACAATAACTCTCTTTACCTTATCATGAGTTAAATGATAATCAGAGATCTATGTAACCGTTTCCTCACTGCTACTAGTATCCATAGTAGGAAACTCCACCTCAAACTGAGTTTTCTCCGTTATAGTTTCTAACAAGTTTCTCCCTTTGTTTTACCTTTACTTGGTCGCTCAAGGAATGATTGATAATATATTTTGTTACAGTATAATGATCCTGATAAGCTTTAATCACAACTATGATATTTCATTGAAGTTTTTAGGCATTGCATTTTTCGAGCACACTTTCTATGAAGAAACGATCTTTTATTTATAGCCTTGAATATGTCCATTTTTTCTTGATCTTTGGAGAGAACATTGAATGCTTGCGTGTTTACTTTTTGTTTTCGTTTCTCCAACAAGTTGCATGTGCGTAACTTCTTCAGTTAACCTTGGGAGTTGCTCCTTTTGAGTGTTTCAGTCGTTTTGCTACTCATTGTGCTTTTAACGGCATCTTATCTTGATTTAGATTTCATAACTTCTGTTCAGATTTGAATAAAACTTCTATTTGAGTATGTCTGCAATGGTTGGTTCGTTTCAGAAGTTACTTCATTTGAGCTTCAGTTGTGTCTTTGACTTTATTAATCAACTTTTGTGTTTCAGATCATTAGATCTCTTTTGATTTTACTTTTGATCTTCTCCTTTGAGCTTGTCTGGACTTTTGTGATCTTTTGCACTTTTTAGCTTTTAGAACTTTTGCCTTAACAGGACCAGTGAAAAAATAACATATGCACACTCAATGAAACCATTAGTAATAAAATTGTTACAAACTAAATATATGCTTGTTATCATCTAAACCATATTCTAAACTTAGATTCAATCTTGTTCTAACAATCTCCCCCTTTTTGATGATGACAAAACTATGTATTTTGATGGAACAATTTTATGGGTTGACATGAATAAGCAAATAAAATTAGCTCCCTCTGAGTTTGATGAACTGGTTTCAAAATCATATTTTCATCTCCTCCTTTTTGTCATAATAAAAAAAACTTAATTCTTCAGAAGATGTATAATCTCTCCCCCTGAGATAAATACTTGGAGAGAAATGTAAAAGATAACTTCCTTGAGTAATTTTCTCTTCAGCTTGTTTCTTCTGAAGATTGATAGATATAGCTTTTCATAAGCGCATCTTTTAGAAGTTCTAATGTATATTTCTTCAGAATCCGAGTTTCCTGTATACTTTCAAAACAAATACTTCTTGTCTACAAGTTAGAAGTGTTTGAGACTTTGATACCCAAAATTGTCAGATCAGAGTATTACTTTTCTCTATCAGAATATCAATGATCAGAAAATCAATTTTCTCTGTATTAGATCATAATCGTCAAAATTTTCTCCCCTTTTTAAGATATATATCTTTTACCGGTTTATTTTAATTTTATTACTTCAAAATTTCACTACTAATTCTCCCCCTTTTTGTCATAATCAGAAAAAAAACATAGAAAGATGTAGAAATATCAGATGCATGGATAAAACAATCAAATAAAGCACACAAGGATGTTCATAGATAAAACAGATTTCAAGGCAATCAGCAAGGTAAACAAAATATTGAAGAACAAAAAATAGCCATGTTAATGTCAGAAGATCTAAAACACATGATCTAAGTTTTTTAGGGACAAGAGATAGCAGAAGGTTTTTGATTTCATTCGTAGACTCCTCTTGCCTAATCATCCAGGATTTGAATTCCTTGTTGGTCTCGTCCTGCCTGTCTAGTCGTTCCTTAACCGCTGCATTTTCCTTCTTCAATTCATTAAGCGTTTCTAGCATACAAGCAGATGGATCAGAGGTTGAGGCAATGTCAGCAGTTGCAAGCACAGAGGAAACAATAATAATCTTAGGAGTCAGAAGATCTGCATTTACCACCCAGGTTGGTATTATTCCTTCACAAATGTCTTTTGGTACTTCAATCAGAACTTGTTTTACCATGGCCAAAGGATTTGCTTGATCATCATCTATAACCATATGTTCAGAAGATGAATAATAAGGAGCATTGCTGGTCACAGGAGGAGGCTTTAACGCCCATAGATCCATCACTAGTGTGATGACAGCATTCAAATGCTCAGAAAATTTCTCATTAGCATGAGTACGGCATACTTATTTGAGCTTGAGGGATTCAGAGTTGAATATTCTTCTGAACGCATCCCAAAGGGCTCCTGAAGCCACTGGACTTCCATTTGTAGCCTTTAATTTTGCAATCCAATCCTGCATCTATATTTCAAAATTCTGAAATAATATATCAACATCTGTTGGAGTAGGTTTGGGAGTTGGTTCAGGATGTTGAGATTCAGTGGATTGTTCTGGTTGAGGTTCAGGGGATTGTTTTGGTTGAGATTCAAAGGATTGTTCTGGTTGATGTTCAGATGTTGCAGTTGGTTGAGGTTCAGGAAGTGTAACTTTTGATGTTATCAGGGGTAAGTTTGGTGTGTTGAGTGGTGAGTTTTGTGGTGATGGTGAGGATGAAATAATTTGAACTTCGGGAGAGGATGGAATGGAGATTTGTTCTAGGGAGTGAGGTAAAGTTATTTCAGGGGATTTTGGTGAGGTGTGTTCGATGGATTCAGAGGTAGCAAAGATGTTATGTGCCGGAATATCAGGCAATATCACAGCTAGGGGCTAGTGATGCCAGGAATGTTCCAAGATCCTTGGAACCATTCATAGGGTTTTGTAGTTGGTATTGCGGGTTGAGATTTGTTTTCCGCAGATTCTGGATAATCTCTTTTAAGGGAAGTGTCATACCCCAAATTTTGACCCACATTTTACGTGTCCATTCACATTTCATCTGATAAAATAAAAATATATATGTGTTCATTTTGCGCATTTGATTAATTTTCGATTAATAGCATTTTATTCACTTACTAACTCTTATTGATTAAAATACTAGCTTGAGTTCAATTTAGTTTTCCTAGATTAAATTTTCATTAAATTCTTAATCAAACATTTTGTTTTGTATTTTTTGTTCAATTTTGTTTTTCTTTGTATGGTGCAATTAAGGAGAGGTCCAAGTAAATTCAAGTCAAAGGCCCATTCCATTTATTGACTCAATTGATTCAAGACGAAGCCATATTTCAATTTGTCAAATTCATTTCTTTGAGCTATTTGACCAAAACTTCAGCCAGGAGAAAAATGAGAAAATTTCTTTACCCACCTCCCTATGGGGGGTCACCCCCAGCGAAATTCCCAAACTACCCCTGCTTCGGAAATGAACTTCCGAAGCGCTTTTTTTTTAAAAAAATTTCCTTGATTCGGAAGTTCATCTCCGAAAACACCTCATGGGGGGTGCGTTCGGAGATGAACATCCGAAAACACCTCATGGGGGGTGAATTCGGAAGTTCATTTCCGAATTATGCAGAAACTGTGTTTTTTTTTATGTTTTTTCTTAAACGCAACCGCATTTTAATTAAACGTTACCGGCAAATAAAATAAACAATAGATAGACTGAAAACACTAATATGATAAATAAACAAAAAAAAATACTAATATGAAAATATTATATACAAACCGAAATAAATAAAAATAGTGTGCTAAATATACAATCCAAAATCAAAAAATGAATAAACCCCACCACTACTGGGTGTGCCTAACCCGCTCACCCTGGGCCCTCCTCTGCCGCCTGTACCCCGCCGCACGGTCCGCAACAGTGGCGATCATCTCCATCACGGCGACTGCCTCTGGACCGCCCTGATGAATGACACCTCGATGCAACGCGTCCCGCCCAAGCATCTCTATCCGCTGGCAGATCGGAAGGAGATCAATGGCGTGGTCATCCTCCGCCTGCCGGTTCTCCAGGATCTCCTCGTGTGCTGGCCTAGGAGCGCCGGGAACGTCGGGTCTCAAGAGAGGATGGGACACCCGGTAGAACCATGTGACGTACCCCTCCACACTGTGCCAGTCCTGGGTGACCCGCATGCGACGGTACTCCTCCGGTACCACATGATGCTGCCACTCCTCCCATATGGCAGTGAGTTGCACTCTGGTCACTGTGTCAGGAGCAGCCTCGAAGGGTGACCTGGGTATGATCTGCACGAACCCAAACTACCGCATGCACCGCTCCGGGAGATACCGGACCATGATGCCGGTCCCGCATGCCAACCAGCCTGAATATAGAGCAACCCCGTCGAAGGGGACAACCTGAGCATAGTCGGCGAACGGCCTCCAAGTGACGTCGTCGTGCATCGTGCGGTCCAGGTACAGGCGGTATGGTCCCACCGCATCGTTCCCCCTCTGGAGGTCGTATCTGGCGGCCCTGGGCATGGCGTCAACGTACGCAGGATCGATGTGGAAGCCGTGGATGCGGGAGAAGTAGGAGATGATCCAGCTCTGAAACACAAATACGATAATGTATTAAAAATAAATACGAAACATAAATAAATAAATAAATACGATAATGTGTTAAAATCAAACGTACCGTAAGCAGAGTGCAGGATCCGACCAGCTGCCTCGTCCTCCAGTTGGAGGCCTCATTCAGCTTCTGGTAGAGATATGTCAGAGTAGCTGCCCCCCAGTTCCACTGGTCAACGGTATCCAGGTCCATGAAATAGCGGAGGTAGGTCACGTCGACGTACCTGGCGCTCTTGTCCACAAAGCATGCAGCGCCTACCACATGCATGTACCAGCACCAAAGAGCGCAGCCGCGGTGATACTGTGTGAACAGCTCGTCACCCGCAGCCTCGGCCTCGGCAGCCGCGTCCAGATGGTGCTCAAAATAAGTCTTCAGTGTGGTGAACCGGATATGAGGCCCAGATGTCGTGGCGCACTCAAAGTGAGCAACCTCCTCCTCCATGCCCAGATGGAGCGTCATCCACTCGATGGCCTCGACCCTCTGGATCTAGGAGTGGTCCAACAGCGGCCCCCTAATCGGCAGGTGGAGAAGACACTGCACGTCGTGCAAGGTGATCGTCATATCCCCAACCGGCAGGTGGAAAGATGACATCTCCTTGTGCCAGCGCTCCACAAATGCCCCCTGCATGCCGGTGCTGATGGTGGTGTACCCGGTCATGCAGAGCCCGCTAAGCCCTGAACCTCGCACGTGGTCGTTAAACCACTGAGCTGCTGGTTTAAACAGACCGAAAATCTTCCTGGAGTGGTTCACCATTTTCAATGGCTCTCTCTCCTGTTAAAAAAAACAAATAAGCGAGAAATAAACGGTAAAATTATAAAAAATGGTGACAAATAAACGGCTAAGTTAAAAAAAATACCTCTCCCTCCCAGATCCGCCGAGCGACGTGATCCTGGTAGTGAATCAGCAGGGAAGTGTCAAAAGGCCCTCCCGGAAAGCTATCCACCTCCTGCTCCTCCTCCTCCCCGACTGGAGGGTCAACATCCGGTATGACCTCCTCCTCCTCCTCATCCTCATCCTCCTCCTCTCGCTGGCGGGAAGAAGATACCCGAGCCAGCCTACTCCTAGAGCCTGAAGCAGATGAACTCTCCACCAAGTCCTGTGGAACGCGGACACGGCGTCCCCGTCCCTGGGTCGACGCCAGCTGCGCCGCCGCCCGCTCGCGTCTAGCCGACGCAGTCTGGGACTCTCTCCCCTGTCTGATGCGTGTTGGCTGGTCTGACATGATCCTGTAAACAATCGAAATCGATTAATATGCGAGACAAATGAAAAAACAAAAAAAAATGAACTTCTGGTACAGTTCGGAAGTTCATTTCCGAAAACTGGGATGGAGGTGTTTTCGGAAATGAACTTCCGAAACACCCCCACGCAGAGCTTCTCTGCAACCTCCAATGGCAGACCCAAAAACCTAAACCAAATCCATTTTTTTGCCTACTAAACATCCTAATATCAGTACTAAGCTATCTTAATGTCATTTTTTCAGATTCTAAACACCCTAATATAGTTTAATCAAATAGATCTAAAACTTGAAAAAACAATGATAAACTTACCAATTAGTGTTTAATGATGAGTTTGGTTGAGTTCGGAAGAAGAGTTTGGCTACTTCACACTTGCTTCTGCAGAAATTTCGCCTATGGAAGTGTTTGATGATGATTAGGGTAAATGATTTGGGGGAGGGGGAGAGTTCTGCTTAATCTGCAGAACGCGTTTTATTTCGGAAGTTCATTTCCGAAATTGTAGTTTCGGAAATGAACTTCCGAAATAAGACATTTTTTTCAAAAAAAAAGGCGCTTTCGGAGATGAACTTCCGAAAACACCTTTTTCATGCATTTCGGAAGTTCATTTCCGAAGTCAGGGGTATAATGGGGTTTTCACCAGAGGTGGACTAGAAGATAGGGAGGTGGCCAAAGAATTTCTCAAAAATGAAGGTCCCCACATTCAAAGTCACATAGACCCGACACTCCAAATGACCTCACGATTTCTGCAAGCAAAGGAGGTCACGCATTCCACGCCAAAACGCTGAGTTTGCTGAGTTTCTTTGTCACGCATTCCACACTTTCATTCCACAGATTCTTCACATGCTTCAGCCAAGAACTCACAAGAGGGGGAAGAAAATACACTGTTACTCTGCAAAAATTCATCCAAAATCATCTTCCTCCAAAAGCTCAATTCAGAATCACGTTGAAAACACAAACAGTTTCAATACACAAAACCTTCTTCGATCCATCTCACCTTCAACATTCATCAGCAGCTTGCGTATCTTCAACAACCACAAAACTCACATTCAATCTGCAAGTTAAACTTCATAATCACCAAAAACACACCATTCCTCACATCATCGAACCAATTTGCAACAAACAACATCCATCACCGAACAACTTTGATTGTCTACCGTGTGTTTCCGATTCAGACTCGTGTGATTATTTTTTAGGAATGAAGGAGAAGAAGCTGGGAGTTTGAGAAACAGAGTTTGGGAGACGATATTTTGAAAACAGAGAAAGTTGAATCGTGAAACAAGGATAGGGATGAGAAGTGTGACTGAGGCTATGTTTGGATAGACTAAAATGAACGGAGCGGAATGGAGTGGAGCATAATGGAGCAGAACGGAGCGGAGCGGAATGGAATAAAGATGGTGTTCCACTGTTTGGGTATTTCATGACGGAATATAAATATTTTGTCATTCCGCCCAAATCGGAGGGTATAAAAAAGGATGGAAAGTGATGGAATGGGATGGAATGCATTCCATCCGTTTCCGCTCCATTCCATCCGTTTTTAATCAATCCAAACAACGGAACCTAAGTTAATACCATTCCGCTCCATTCCATTCCACTCTCTTCCATCAATCCAAACATACCCTGAGTGAAAGAAAAGAGAAGGCGTTGGACTAAGCTGCAAACAGGCGGAGCAGCTCCTTTTGTTGTTCTAGGTTTTGTTCTTGGACTTTCTCATGGGCCTGCTGCTGTGATTGAACTTCCTTTTTAATAGGGATCATGGGGGTTGTGGTAATAATGGATGGTTGAGATCTATTCTTGCATTTCTTGTTTTTCCACTTTCTTACTAATAAGCATTTTCCTTGATTTTATTTTAGCTTTATAATTGATAAAAATATATAATACTTATCTTATTTTCTATATATATATATATATATATATATATATATAGCATATCAAATGAGAGCATTAAGAGAAGCTTCAAGGAACAATGTGGCAATTACAAGAGAGGATTGCAAGACAATTTGGTTGGTAATGATAAGATTGGTACTCAGCACTTCATGGTACAATTTTACCGATTTCTAGACTTAACATGAATAACTTGATGGTTTGTGCAAATTTCATATCATTAATTCTTTGAGATACATGTCAATTTTGAATCAAAAATAGAACTTAACCATGTGTGAGGTAGCTTTCCATTGTACACTAAATGCGGGAGACCGAACTTTATTTTAACTCATTCTTATCATGCTAAATCATACATTGGTCCATTTTTGTGAAAATTATGAAAGTGATAGAGGCATTGTTTGTTATTGAGAAAAACCATTAAAAAAAATTCAACTAACCTTGTGAGGAGTGATCCTTAGTCAACCCCTTTGAGCTCATTTTAGGATTCATTCAAATGCATCAATTTAGTGAATGAATGAATCTTAATTTTTTTGTTTTATTTTGAACCTTCAACCAATTTGGTTGCAATTCTATTTCTTTCCCTACAGGGAGCATTATTGCAATTTGAGTTGGTTTGAAAACCAAAGTTGGGGAGAAAATAAGTGTTGGTAAAAAAAAATAAAAAAAAAATAAAAAGAAAGAAAAAAAAATTTTGGATCAAGAAGAAAGTATTATTGAGTTTGATTTGATAAAAATGCTCCCTTAGGATTTTTGTTTAATTTCCCTTGATATTACCCTTTCTTTGTAACCCAAGCCACATTACAACCCATAAAAGATCTCTTGATTCTCACTTTTCACATAATTTGGTATTTGTTTTGATAATTGCATGATTTGAGTGTTGTTGATTTAATTGTTCGGATGAGTGAAAGAAAACCTCATATTTATTCATCATTATCATGATGTGTGTAGGTTTGATTCAATTTTGACATGTATTACTTGGAATTTCTTGATATGTACTTTGCACCCAACCATTATTTTGTTCATGTTTTGTCCTAGTATTGAGGTAAGTGAATCGCGAAGAGCCATGTACTTTTGAACCAACCGATTGTTTTGATAAATTCTTAATCATTCTCTTTTTATGTCACTTTGGTTTCTTTGGTGGAAAACTTTTGTTTAGGGACAAACAAAATGGTAAGTTGGGGAGAGTTGTTAGGGACCAAATAGTATTAATTTTTATACTATTTTTATTGGTCTCTTTAACACTTTTTTATTTAATTCACATGCTTTTATTCACATAATTTACAAATATACAATTATTCTTATTTTTATTTTATTTGAGTAGTTATTTCACTTTGTTTGTTAAATTTTGTAGAATTTTAGTAATAAGAGTATTAGATGAAAGATCATGGAAAAAGTCAAGGCAAAAACAAAACAAGTCAAGAAAAGCAACCTCAAAGATACTTTTGAGACATGTGTACTTGGAGTGGAGTGGAAGCTACATCAAAGACACTTTTTGGTCCATATATTGTGATTGGTTGCATGTCTTTGAAAAACAACAACAATCATTACCTTTTGTTTTATTTGAAAAAGTGAAATAATGGGATTTTTTGTTTATTGTTATAAATAGAGACTTAGAGATGTCACTTAGAGGCATCACATTCCATTATCACTTAGAAAAACCAGAAAATAGTAACAATGTAGATGTGAAGCAAAATTCCATTTTCTTTTGTCAAGGTTGAAGGTAGCTATTCGTCACTTTTCTCATGTATTCATCTTAAACTCATTGTATGTGAACAAGATTATTATGTTGAATGTAGAAATAACTTCTTTGTGTCATTTTGAATATTTTAATTATATTGTTGTCGAAAGAGATAATATAAATTAAGTTCTAAGAGTTATTTTCAATCAATTTATGAATTGTAGAAATAGATTCATAGTTGATTTTCTATTTGTATTGCTAGCTAAAGATTGTTAAAATAATGTTTTGAGTGAAGAAATTGCCAAAAGATTAATTTAACAAGTATCACAATATTTCTTAAACATAAGGGTATTGAGAGGATACTAGATTACATTCACATTATTGAGTTCACATGCATGGTTTAGATAATACATTCATTATGTTTCATTTAACTCTTGTATGCAAATAATTGATTATTGAAATAGATTGATACTTTTGTCCTATTTTGAAAATTAGATTTGAATTATTGTTGAAAAATATTATTCAAATTTTGACCTAAAGTATTTTTTCAAGTAGTGGATAAATTGTAGAAATAGATTTATACACTACTTTTCTTTTGTATCAAACATTCAAGATTGCTATATTGATATTTAGGTGGAGAAATCGGTTAAATATTGATATAGTAACTATCACAATAATATTTAGAAATAGATATTATTGAGAGGATACAAGAATATTTTCAATAATCTTGAGTTCATATATTTGTTCTAAGGAAACATGAGAAATTTGGATAGTGAATCCCAACCTTGGCAAAACTCTTTTATTTGACAAAACTCTTTTATTTGACAAAACTCTTTTATTTAATAAAAACTTAATTTTTAGTATTTTAGTCTTATTTCAAGAAGCAAAATAATTTCTAAAACACCAACAAAAACTCATTTTAATTTATCAAACTTAAAACAATTGTGACTATTGAACGGCGGTAATATCACCCAATCCCTGTGGATACGATAAAAAAAAATATTTGCCGAAAATATACTTTTCAACACCTTTCTTTCCTTAGCTTTTATTTTATGTTCTAGGATAGTCCCTTCATCTCTCGCCCTCTTTTTAGATTTTCAAAATCTTCTCCCTTTTTCCAAAATCTTCTTATGTTTGCAAAACCTTTTTTATCCATCTTTCTTTAAAAATATATTTTGCCCTTAGTGGCATTTCTTTCAAAAGTTTAGATATGATTAATTGTTGTAGTGAGTTGCGATATCCCACGATTTTGATATTGATTGATATGATGGAATTTTTTCCACTTGAGAGAGCTAGTGGCATACTTGTTGATTTTATCCAAGTTGGAGCCCTTCTATCATTTGTGATCCAAAGAATCCATCTGTTCTCATGCTCAAGATTAATGGCTGAGTATTCTCTCCGACGATGATAAAGTGTTTATTCCTTTTTAAACATTTTCCCTTTTAAGTGGAACTACATTAGCTCTGACTTCTCCATTGCACCGAGGAGGTATGTAGGCAGAAGATGTAATGTCTTGCCGAGCTTATTTTAAAAATGAAACAAACCCTTTTTTCACACACAACATCTTTTAATAAACACAAATTTTCAAAAAGGTTTCTGTGGAGTACCACAGATATGAGGGGTGCTTAAAATCTTCCCCTTGTATAATCAACACCCGTACCTAAGATCTCTTTTTGTTTTAAAACAAACTTTGGTTTTTATTTTGTTCTTTTCCCTTTTCTTTTGGAAACAATAAACCGCGGTGGCGACTTTCACTAAAATAGTGAGTCAAGTCAACTAATGGCTTCTGTAACACCCCATTTTCTACCCGGTAATTATAATAAAATCAGAGTGCGTAAAATTTAAAACATCAAACATGAGGCATTACATTTTCAACTTAAAGCCACAAACAACCTGTATTTCATTTATCTTTGATACATAGCATTCGGCATCTACAATTTTAAAATTATAATTCATACACAAGTTTATTCAACTAGATCAAACTTCAACTTATAATTATTCATCAATTTTTATTCAACTAAAAACAACTTAAACAACAGTAATTACTTCTTATTGTTCAACAGGGCCAACCCAATTAATGTGGAGACCCAGTTCTAATTAAAAAAATAGGCCTAAATAAAAAAAATACATTTTTAATAATTAAAAATGACTTATAAAAAAATAAAATTATATATTAACTACCAAAATACTTAAAGTATTATTTAAATCATAAATAAAATTTTATTTTTATTTCTAATTATTTAAAACGAGCCCTCTTCCGAACATTTTTAAAGAAAATTCGTTAACTAATTCTTCGTATTTTATTGCCCACACTTCTCTTGCCACCACCATATTGTGTATTGTGTGACATTCATTAAATAAGTAACAATGTAATGTATCATTTTATGTTGAGAAAATGGTTATGTTTTGATTAAACTTCATAAAATACTTGTACACAAAAAGAATTAATTGTTGAAGACCAGCTTTAATAGTGTACAAAGTTTCACATTCATAAATATTAAAACATAGTAAAAGTAAGCTATAAATAAAATAGGCCACCTATATAGTCCTATGTGGATTACAGTATGTTGTAAATATAGGAAGCTATAAATAAAATAGGCCACCTATATAGTTCCATGTGAATTAAAGTATGTTGTAAATATTAAAGGTATTCTAAATTGTCTCTACATATTCAGAATACTATGAATTGTCTCTTGTAATTTTACAGTTAGATTGCTCACAACACTCTAAATAAAATTAAGGGGCCCTACAAATTTTGTGGCCCTGTGCTAAGGAGCTTGTTGCTCCTCCTCATGACCGGCCCTGTTGTTCAACTTGGATATTCAACAGCTATAATAATAACAACAACAATAGAACAACAAATACAATCATAATCCCATCCCGAGTGCTACGTATCAGAGAAAGACACCAACTCGACTAACAACTACTAAAGACTTCATAAAGTTACTTCAAACTTCCACAGTTAATCTTGAGTACCTGTCCATTTCCCATGGTAGGGGAAACATCAGCAGAAGGGGTGAGATATCAAAAAATATAAACAAAGTATGATAATTAATATATTAGACAGGAATTATACAATCATCGCCACTTTCAAACAACGTTTATAATTATACTATAGCAACAACTAGTAACAACAATTATAACAACCATCAGCAACAACAATTATCACAATAGTTATATTAACTATTTCACAACTCAAACCAACACAACTTATATCAACAGCAACTCATAACAACAGTAACTTCATAATGACTCGAAATGCGACACAAACTATGCAAATGCATCTGGTACCATTTGGAGCAGAATTCCCAACTTAAACATATGTTAGTTTATCGAGGCATTAACAAGGCGTAAGCCTTCAACATGGTGCCATTAAGGCCAAGACATAAGCCGTCAACTTTTCAACGTGGTGCCATCAAGGCACACTTAATCATGCAGTGTATGCCATGCGACTTCAACTTCAAGAACAAATACACAACAATGCAACAACAACATCAACATACGACAACAACAAAACAACAACTTAAACATGCATCAACTGCGTCAACTTAAATCAACATTGGTCATCAGACCTACAACTCAAACATATCCATAAATCAGGACAATTCAACTGATCAACGACAACTTATAATCAACAGCAGCTCAACAACAACGACATATTTAACAACAACAAGTATTCAGAACAACACATTCAATAGCAACTCATCAACAAAACAATTCCATCAGCCGGAATAATTCAGCTGCACCTGCAAATCACATTATTCGACATAATATTCAACAAAACAACCAATCACAATTATCTACTCGCATACACAAACTACCTTGTAAATTTTCATTCGATTCCGAGCAACTAATTCGGCTAATTCGACCAATCTGATACTAATTTTATGTAAATCCAACATACTAATTATACTACTAGTACTTACTTATCTGATAGTGTATACTATTTCCACTACTAATTACTATATTAATTATTTTACTGCTACTGATTCCTATTACTATTTCTCTGCTATTGTTTTACTGTTAATAGCCTTCTGTGATTGTTTCAACAACTATATCTTACTGCTACTAGTTTCTAATATTTTTATAAGTTGAAAACATCTTTAAGAGTATTTTTATTAATTTATTCTATACTCTTAACTCGTAAAATTTATAAAATTATTTATAATTATAACTCAACAGAATTCTTAAGGAACTCTAAACAATTCTACAACAACCCCTACAACTCTAAAGTACTCCAAAAATCAAGGTAATTAAAACCGGACCGGGTGTTAAACCGGTATACTTATGGGTTTAAGGTTTGGGGGTTAGACCGGGGTTCAACCGAGGTCCAACCGTTAATAATTATATATTAATATTTTTATTTTATAAATGATATATTACCCAAAAAAATAAATATAATATTTATATTTTACATTAATATAATATAAATTTCCCGCAATAATTTCTTAATTTCTTAATTTTTAATATTAATACTTATAATTATTTAATGTATAATAATCATTTTATTTTTTTAGTTTTTATAAAATTATTTCAAAATGTTAAAAGATTATTTGATTAGAAAAATCTAAAAGCTTAAATAAACAAACAATTTTATTAATGGAAACTGTCTGTTGCTTTTTAGTAAGTTTTTTTTTTTGGGTCACTTTAAGTCTAGGCCCAACTTATATGTGTTAACAAAACCCTAATAATACAGCTGAAAGTCTAAACCATCTTTCTTGTTTGCAGCGCCGCTCACTGTTTTCATCTTCTTTCTCTGCATATTTCTCTGATATTTTCTGCTTTCAATGAGATTCAATTCCATTACAACGTTTTCTTTAGTTTTTGACCCAACCATTACCATTTCGTTTTTTCCTTTAACAAAAATTAAGAAACGTGGTTTAATCTGTGCAACCGGCTAAACCGCCGGTTTTCCCGGTTTTGGTCCGGTTTTTCGGCTTTATTTCCGGTTTCACTGCAGGACGGTTTTGAGGGTAAATCGGACCGGACATGAGTCCGGTTACCGGTTCGACCGGTTCAACCGACCGGTTCGGTTCGGTTTTGATTACCATGCCAAAAATACTCCACTGATAACTCTTACCTACAAGGGTAATTCATATGAGTAATTCTTATGAACTTAATTGGCTACTGGTCTGACTCAAGTAATAATAAAAACAACTCATAAGGACCTCTGGCAACCGTATTGCCAACTCTTACAGACCCAATTATTTATCTCTGACTCAAATCTCATAAAATATATTATTATTATTATTATTATTATTATTATTATTATTATTATTATTATTATTATTATTATTATTATTATTATTATTATTATAAATCTTGCTAATGAAATGTTATATATTATAAACCTTAAACATGATTCTCAAACCTACACTTAGTACTGCTACCGTAAATAAAAGTGCCAGTACAGTATTTTAATGTATATACTATAATGAATCTTACGATATATTAATATGTATATCATGACTAAGCAACATATATATTAACAAATTGAAACAAGATTCTCCAATATTAGGGAATTGAAACGTGATACTCCATGCTCCATGGAAACTCATAAATATCGCTACTGTGCAAATTCAAATTGATATACAGTATCGACCGAGAATGTATAACATGGCTATATGAATATGAAGTAGTTAAATATATATGTTTATATGATATCGATACAATAATATATATATATATATATATATATATATATATATATATATATATATATATATATATATATATATATATATAGGGAGCATATCAAGTGAGAGCATTTTTAAATAAGAGATGAGAGGAAGAAATATCAACCATTGGATCCATCAAGAGAGATAAATTAATAGCCTCATTAATGTAGTAACATTCTCTCTCTTGATGAATCTAATGGTTAATATTTCTTCCTCTCATCTCTCACTTAAAAATGCTCTCACTTGATATGCTCCATATATATATATATATATATATATATATATATATATATATATATATATATATACCTAATTTTCCACAGAACCATTCAAAATCAACAATTTTGGCAACACAGCCATCAAAATCAATTCAACAATTTAGCAACATCGCAGTAGTAATTCATATACCCTAATCCCACATATCAATTATCATAATCCCGGTTATAAGATTCGAACCCCACCCTTACCTTAGATTGGAGATCGCCTCTAATATTCGATCGAGTGCAAGCCTTTGCCCTCTTTTCCTTTTCCCAGAAATTAACGATCAATTCTTTCTCTGCCAAAACCTCGCTCCTTTTTGTCGACAACTTCGTTTCACGATCTATTCTCTCAAAAGCCAAAACCTTCTTTTTTCCACTGTGATGAAAACCACTTTTTCTGTAACTTCTACGTGCCTCTTCCATTAAACAAAAATCTAATTCCTCATTAAAATAAATCTTATTTTCCTTTTCTTTATTCCCTTAATCCAATAATAATATTATTATTATATCTGATGGGCTTAAACTTCACACCTCCAATTTGTTATTTAACACACAACCTCAAAATCCAACTTAATTAAATAATCAAATATAATAATATTATTCTTAATAATATTTCTCCGACTAACCGACTAAAATCTGACTTTAACTTAATAATCCAAATGTGCCTCTTAAAATCACACTGACAAATCCAACTACTCCGATACATTCTCAAACTTCTTCTAAACCCAATAATTAAATCCTTCAATAATCTGACTTTATTCTTAGAGGTGTTATCACTCGATATTTTTAAGGTGATTTCGCCTCTCCCAACTAGGATTTAATTCACTATAACCAAACTGATTACAACTGCACAACCAACAGGTGTGACTAAAAATACAATGCACAAGCCAACTGCTCGTGACTAACACCTCTAAGACAAACTAGTCCTAGACTTCTTGAGAAATTTGATCGAACGGGTCTCTCAAGGAACAATCGTAAGTAAGAACTTCTCACTATACTGTTTTTTATTGCTTCTTAAAAGCTTTATCACAAAAGTGATATTTCACTAAGTTTAAGTATAATGAGTATGAATGAAATAAGAGATGAATAAAGTATTTTCTTCAGCGTGAGAGATTTTCTTTAAGTTTTTCTTTTGCATGCATTCACACTTTTCTTTTTCAAATGATCTTCTATTTATAGCTTTAAGAAATATGTACGTTGCTTCCTCGTAAACAACTTTGCAATAAATGTTTGCATGTCGTGTTGGTTAAAATATGCTTTCCATGCTTCTTGAAATGTGTTCCTTAAAAACTGCTTTAGCCGCCATTTAATTATTATGACTCTAACGGTATTCTTTCTTTGTATCAGAACTTTGTATTTTAATTTTCTTTTCCTTTTTATTTTTTCTTCACAAACTTCTGTCTTGACTTTGAATATATCTTCGATCAGATTTTGTCTCAGAATTTGTTTGCAGCGGTTAGTGCATTTAGAAGTCTTCATGCATTGGAACTTCTGCGTGAGCTTTTCATACAGTCCAAGTTCTGATGGTACTTTAGAATTTCTTCTGAAAATAAGAAACATATAATTAGAGTACCACATTTACTTATGCAAAATTTATTTAATTGTTATCATCAAAACACTAATATGTGACTAGAACCAAACTATGTTATAACCGATTTTACTTTTACACACTTTAAGCTTTTAATCAATTAGTTAAATATTGATTTAATTAGTGGATTATTGTTAATTAAAATTGATTAGTTTACTAATTCATTTTTCTTAACTTTGGTTAATTAATTTAATCAATTTTTAATTAATTGATTAAATGGTTAACTTGCTTTTATTTCACTTATTTGTATTTCTTTTTGGTCACTTTAAATCACACACACAAAATCTTTTTAGCCGAACCACGATGACTCTAATTCCTAAAAGGGATACGTAGACATTAGGTCGCGGGGCCTGAACGAGCACAATCTTGTATATATTTCTTTCTTTTCTCCGTGTTTCTTTTCTCTTCCTTTTTCGTGCGTTTCCCATTAGCATTAAGCTTTAAATTTTTAGATGACACTCATAGATTAGGCTAACAAGAGCGGACCCCGTCGAGTACGACGGACGTGAGGAGTGCTAATCCCTTCTCCTTGCGTAACCGACACCCTTACCCTTTTCTCTTGGTCATAAGACCTTTGTTTGTTTTCCCCTATAGGGTTTACTCGATGTTTTTCCTTTCCCATCTCTTGGGATAAATAAACAATCGATGGCGACTTCATTGACTTCATTTGATGATTTTGATCCAGTTGTTTCACCTTGTTGTTGTAAGCCTTAAGATTGTCACACTATAATAACAGAAGAGATACATATTTATAATAGCCAAAATTCAACAAATCCCAAAATATATCTCCTTAATTGTTAGATAAAAGATATTATTATCTTATAATATCTCTCATATATTATAAATATTTTATAATATATCTTAGACTAATATAAATATATATCTTATAATATCTTTTAGAATATTATAAATATCTTTTTATATTAATTTATATGATTTCCAAATTAATAAAAAAATATTATATCATTAATGAATGGATCAATGAACCAAACTGACTGAGTTCAATATCCGTGAACAGCTCGGACCATATTATTTTTTGACTTTCTGATTTTTGACAATCTCAAAATATGTTTTTGTTCTCTTCTTTAACAAAGGTTTTTAAGAAATACTTCAACAGAATGGATGGAGTGCTTACATTATAAGATTAATAAGTAAATGGAGTGATTCCACTAAGCTCTTATTGCTAGAAATTTGGAATGAAACAGAATCTAAATATGTAATTTTCTTTTGCTTTTTTCAACTACCAAGTTAAAATTGAAGCAAATCAAACACTCCCCCATAATTTTTTTTTGATTTTGAACCTTTTAATTTTGCGTTTTCTTTTGACTAAATGATTTGGAATTTATTTCCCAAATAATTATTTAGTTTTGTGTGATAATTTCTTATGCCTCCTTGTTAATTTTCTGAAACAGGACCAAAAGTTGAGGCAATTGAGTCCAAATGATTTTTCCATAAATAAATAAAAGGTAATATCTCATATTTTCACATGGTTTACATCAAAATCCTACCTCTAAAAAAATCATACATTCTTCGAGAGATGCATGCCAAATAAATAGGGTAGTGACAATGAGATTGGCATGAATCGGATTGTTCAAGTTTCCATCATGAATGAGTTCATTGATTTTGTTTGCAGAGAGAAAAACACAGTGGAATGATAAAAGCATAAACATGTCCACATTCCAGAAACATGCAGTTGCAACAATGAGTGATGGTTAGAGGTTTTTGAAGAGAATAAGCAAAGATGTCCCACGTTATTTATTTAAGAAAAAAAGTTTAGTGTTTATAAAGCTATTACATGCTAATGGCTTATGAATTAAAAAGTGATTTTTGGTCAAAACGGCTAAAATCTCTAACGAGATAAAGTTTATGGACCAAAAGTGCATTTAAGTCCTATAATTGTTTATCCAAAAGAGAATGACCATAATAAAACATTAATATGAAAATTAGAGTGAAGATTGCCTCTCACAAAAAAACATTGCAAAGAGTCCAGATTAATTTTAAAAATAAAAAGAACATATTTAATTTCTTACAAAATTTAATTAGGTTATATTAGTTCCTCTGTCAATATTTTTCTCAGATCATATGTTTTCTCTAAAGTTGTGACGTGATTGTACTTATATTATTTATGTTTTTTTGAAAATATAAGAAAAATTTATGTCTCTGCATTAATTTATTTAGAAAAATCTTGTTCCATAATTTTTTTAATAAAATTGAAATTTGTTAAATATCCATAAAAAATATATAAATTGTTTTTGAATTTTAAGGAACAAATACATACCGAATTTGATATTTCACAAAAATTGAAAAAATTTAAATTAATCTATGAATAAAGATATATAATTAATCTTTTGCAAAATTGAGTTGAGTTAAAATTGTCTTTTTGTTTATAAATACATTATAGTACCATTATATTAAAACTAACAATCAAAAGTTCTATCAAAATTCATACATTACCCATGCATATTATGAAATCATCAAACCCAAACAATTATCCTACTAAAAATTACTTAAAATTAATAATATCATAGTACCATGACCAATTTCAAAAACTCATTGTACCAACAATAAGAGCTTCAAAACCAAATGTCATCAAATCAAAAAGACAATCTAATTAAAATAATAGGAAATGTCAAGTGGAACATCATTATGTAAATTCAATAGTAGACATGAATCAAGGAGCATAAATTATGGATTTATACGATGGCAATCTATTTGACTTTTTTAGGTTAATTAATTTGTATTTTGGATTTAATGGCATTATGTTGTCTTGTTTTAAAGTTGTAATGGTTGGTATAATATTATTTGAAGTTTTATGATACTTTATTCTGTTGGTTTTATTTTGATGATTGCAAATATTTTGGATTTTGAGGTTCTAATTGTTGACACAATGATCTTTAGAATTTGATGGTACTAAAATATTTTGAATTCTTAAGTAATTGTTAGTACAATTACTTTTTGAGTTCGATAATTTTATAATGTATTTGATAATGTATGCACTTCGATAAAACTTTTAATCCTTAGTTTTAACATAATGTCTCTGACATTGATCGCACTTCTTGACAAAGGCGGTGATGTCTTTCATTAGCATGGACTGGTAATACCAAGTTCTTAATAACCTGTGAGTGAGGTTTGTTCCACCGATGTGACTGTTACGAGGATTTTGCAGGAGACAAACGCGTTGTGGCGCGACATTTTGGCACATAGATATTAACAATTGGAGAAGAGTATGTTCACAAATGATAAAAGATTAATTTCTAAGAACGACTTATTTGGTGGAGAGATTTAATCTCATCGGAAGCTAAAGATGGATTAGAGAGTCGTGTTTTTGCTGACAACATTTGGTGCAATTTGGGCAATGGAGGAAACATTTCATTCTGGTATAGTAAATGGTTAAGGGATCAGACCTTAAAAGATGTGTTTCCTGATGTTTTCTAAGCAGCAGGGATTCAACTTTTAAGTATTGCTGACGTTGGGGAGTGGACTGGTCAGGATTGGTTTTGGAAGTGGCAGGAGTGCATAACAGCCTCTGATACTATTGTTTTTTATCAATTGTAGAAGATGATGGCGTTTATTCAAGACGTGGAACCTAAGCCAAATGATTATGATGTTTTCATGTGCAAAATTGAAAGTTTCAACGATTTTTCTATTAATTCTTTTTTTGCAGAATTAGTAAAAAGAGAAAGGATCGTTCTTCCTTTTGCTTAGGTGAATTTAAGTTATATAACCCTGTGGCGGTTCCAAGTTTCTTCCAAAGTGCTTATCTTCGCATGGATATTGATCCTCAATAATCTTCCTACGAAAGATCATTTATTGAAAAGTTGTGTTCTTGGCTTCCTAGTCGACGAAGATAGGCTACACTTGTTCTTTGAATGTCAAGTTTCTAGAAGAGTGTAGGTTGTCGTTCATAGGTGGGTGGGAAGACAAGTTAGAGGTGTTGATTGGAATAACATTAATTTTTGGTCTTATAGCAACCAGTGGAGGAGAATCAATGGGGTGATATTGTTAGAGTGATTTGGTTATCTACATGCTTGGAATCTTTGATAGCGAGGAATGCAATTATGTTTTAATACGATACCTTTAACTTTGATTACTGTTTGTTATCAATTAAATTTTTTCGTGGAAATGGTTTGATGTAGATTGTAAAAATCATCCTCCTTGTAACTTTTTTTTATTGCTTTTCTTCTTCCTTAAATTGTGTTAGGTGAGTTTTAAATCCTATCGTTATTTGCTTGTTTGCGGGCTTGAGTACCCCTTGTACTCGATTTTATTAAATCACCGCTTATTAAAAAAACATAAAAAAAGTGGTATATTTATATATCTAAATCAAGTAAGATTTTTGTACTCGAGAATGAAATAGATAAAATTTGGCGTTAAAGAAAAAGTGGGAGTATAAGAAATAATATGAATTTATTAAATGCTCAACAACTTATTGAAACATTTTGATTAAACAAACTAGAGCAACAAGCTAGCTATAGCTGATGTTATGGCAGATGCATCACGCACTACATTGTTTTCAGCGGTGAGTGGTGAATTTCCAGAGAAGCCATTCTCACAACCATTGGCCTCAATAACAGCATCATTTGCACCATCTACTGCAAACTTTGGGTTTCCTTTTTGCAAAGCTTCAGTTGCTTGTGGAATATCAGCTACCAAAATTGCATTGTATTTATCAGCACATGACGTAAGTGCCGCCTTTTGATTAGGAGGAATACTTCCACCAAGTTGATTGATTTTGCTCACCGCAATGTCTGCTTTGTTCTTTATTACACCAACCATGATTAGTGCTAAACCAGTGACATCTGCGGTGGAGCTTTTTGGATCAGCATTTAGAAATTGAATGCATAGTGCAGAATTTGGAGTCTTACTACAAGTTTGTTCTACAATATTGGCATTGTTTACAACAAAAGTAGTGCACAAGATGAGAACGAATAATGCCAATGACTTCAACATTATAAAAAAAAATAGAATGAGAAAAACATGTTAAAATCAAAAGTGAATGAATGAAAATGAAACCAACAATTGTGCTCTATTTATAATAAAAATTATTTCATTGCTTTGTCAAATGGGCATTAATTTTAGTCAACAACACTTATCACTTTTTGTTAACTGTCATTTACTAATATAGTATTCAAATTAAAATAAATTATTGTTTATAGAAATATGTCATTTTTTAATAAAATAATTTATTAAAAATATTATGATTTGTTCAAATTAAAGTAAATTATTGTTTATAGTAATATGTCATTTTTAATAAAATAATTTAATAAAAATAGTATGATTTATTTTCAGTCAATTTTTTTTAAATAGTTTTATTTTAATTCTATAAAAATAATATGAATACATTGAATGAACTGTGATGAGAGAATAATGTCAATGACTTTAATGTTGTAAAGTTTTTTAAAAGGAGAAAATACAACACAATTTTATTAAATCAAAAGACAATTAATGAAAATGAAACCAACAACCGTACTTTATTTATAAAAGAAATTCTATCATTATGTTATCGAATGGGCTTAAAATTAAAATTAATTGAACTGTGGTCCACCCTACCAAGTTCAACACCAATCACCACTGGACCAACTAACAATTGATAAATTATTCATACATATTAGTCAACAACACTTATCACTTATTTTTCTAACCGCTATTTAATAATAAAGTATCTCAATTAAAACAAATTATTATAAATGTATTATAATATATTTTATATTAATTTGGATCAATTAACCGACTCAACCGAGTTCGATATTCGTGAACCGCTTGGACAAAACTACTTTTTGACTTTCTGATTTCTGGAAATCTCAAAATATGTTTCCTTTCTCTTCATCAACAAAGGTTTTTAAGGCATACTTCAACAATCTCGACCTTGACTTTTAACCGTGCTGATACTAATTTCAACATCAACAAATTGTTGCTCTCTACCAGGTTAAAACTCTAACAAATAACCTTGATCAAATCCAAACAACCCTTGAATCTTGATTTTGCCACTTGCATCCACTTGTTTCCAATTACCCTTTTCTTCCTATGTAATTTAATAAGCCTACAAGTATGATTTTTTAACCACTCTTGACTTCACCTGTTTTCAAATGTCTCCCTGAAGATTTTTTTCTTTTATTTTGCCATCCTTCGGCCACATTAAGAACATAATATTCGAGGCTAGCATAACCATCCCTTTGAGATGCTACAATAACTATCTTTACCTTATCATGAGTCAAATGATAATCAGAGATCTCTGTAACCGTTCCTTCACTGCTACTAGTATCTATAGTAGGAAACTCTACCTCAAACTGAATTTTCTCCGTTGTAGTTTCTACCAGGTTTCTCCCTTGGTTTCACTATTCTCCCTTTGAAGAATTTCTCTATCAACCAAGTAAGTTGTTTTAACCTCAACTCTTCCCCAAAAACTCAATAACAACTCAGAGGTAACATGCATTTTTATCCTTTGATTTCTGCAAAATTCATTATACTCCTCTGAAACTTTCTCAAGGCATTCATAACGCCTTAAACCTAAATCCCATAGTTCTTCCTTGTCATGGAAGCCTCCATTAGTTAATGATGAATGAATAACAACATTTGAACCTTCTAAAATATATAGACGACATATTTTAAACCCTTTAGCAATAATCAATTCATCACGCGAAATCTTCAACACTTCATGTTCACCTCTAGTACAATAGCTTAGATCATCAAACATACTTATAGATAATAAATTTCGCTTGAGTTCTGGAACATACCTCGCATTATGAATAAAAAGTTCACGATCTTCAAACATTTTAAATCTGACTGTACCAATATCATGAACCTTGCATCCTTTATTATCACCAAGACAAACTACTCCACCTTACACCATCTTCAAAGTTTCAAAGTATTTTATTCTTGGACGCATGTGATAAGAGCAACCTGAGTCAATGACCCAACTATCTTCAGTTTCCAAACTCGATACTACTAGTACATCAGTATCCTTATAACTTTCCTCACCCAAGGCAACTGCATCTTGAACAGAATCTTTATTGACCTTTCTCTCAAGACAATCCCTTTTAAGTGACTAATTTTCTGACAATTAAAACATTTTACCTTAGTCTAGTCAGACCTCTTTGATTAAGACATTCATCTACTCTGACCTCTTCCTCTTGACACATTTAAGCCTTCACCACTATCTTCAATCTCCAAATCTTTCGAATTTGATTTTTTTTTTGGATTTCAGCGTCGTCTGGACTTCATCCAAAGTAATAGTACCTTCCTTACCATAAAGAAGGGCATTCTTAAAGTGTTCAAAGGATCTGGGTAATGAACTCAACAAGAGCAAAGCCTTATCCACATTATTAATCTTCACTTCAATATTCTCAAGATCATCGATAATAATCTTGTGAAATTTTAGAAGCTGCTCAACTATGGATTTGTTCTCCATCATTCGAAATGAATAGAGTTGTTGTTTCAGATATAACCTGTGAGCCAAAGACTTTGTCATATACAATGATTCAAGTTTTGCCAACATAGCAACCACAGTTAGCTCCCTGGCGACTTCTCTTAGAAATTTATCCCTGAGGCACAAGATAATGGCATTCTTGGCCTTATCCATCATCTCGGTCTTTTGTACCTGTGTAAGCCCTGTAGGCATCAATGCCTCACTCTTCAAAGCATCTATACACCTCTCTTGAATTAAAATAACCTGCATCTTAATTTTCCACAACCTAAAGTCGTTGTTACCGGAAAATTTCTCGATCTCCCATCTACTAACCATGGTGCTCACTTGTAAACAATACCTCTTTGCTCCATGCTCACTGCCCCACTTGTTGTGAATTACGAAAAAATTCAATATCAATTTGTGAGGCAAATAATCGTAGCAACCAAAATAAATGGTCTGCAACAATAATAATTCGTACACAGATAATATAGCAGAATAAGGCGAGAAAAAGATGAAGTTTTATTTACCAAAATCGATCAAACGATCTACTCTGCGGGAGAGAGCAACTCTTCAATTTACTATACTCAAAAAGTTGTTACAAGAGATTACATATGAGTTACAAGAAAATAGCATTCACAATTCCCAAAGAACAAACCTTATTTTTCTACCCAAGTGTTTTCCAATCTTTCAACTCTCAATATAAGAACCACTTAAACCCAAGGTGTTTAGAAGTATTTCTCAATCCTCTTAGATAACTCCAAATATTTCCCAAAAACCTTTGTCTTTCTAAGTTTTCCCTTGGAATTCCCTAAAACCTTATTCTCCCTTGTTGTTGTAAGCTTTAGGATTGTCACACTATAATAACAGAAGAGATACATATTTATAATAGCCAAAATTCAACAAATCCATAACAAATCCCAAAACATATCTCCTTAATTGTTAGAATGAAAGATATTATTATAATCTTATAATATCTCTCAAATATTATAAATATCTTATAATATCTCTTAGACTATTATAAATATATATCTTATAATATCTTTTAGAGTATTATAAATATCTTTTTATATTAATTTATATGATCTCCAAATTAATATAAAATATTCTATCATTAATGAATGGATCAATGAACCAAGCTGGCCTGAGTTCGATATACGTGAACGGCTCGGACCATATTATTTTTTGACTTTCTGATTTTTGACAATCTCAAAATATGTTTTCGTTCTCTTCATCAACAAAGGTTTTTAAGACATTCTTCAACATAATGGATGGAGTGCTTGCATTATAAGATTAATAAGTGAATTGAGTGATTCCACTAAGCTCTTATTGCTAGAAATTTGGGATGAAACATAATCTAAATATGTAACTATCTTTTGCTTTTTTTCAACTACCAAGTTAAAATTGAAGCAAATCAAACACTCCCCCATAAATTTTTTTGATTTTGAACCTTTAGATTTTGCTTTTTCTTTTGACTGAATGATTTGGAATTTATTTCGCAAATAATTATTTGGTTTTGTATGATAATTTCTTATGCCTCCTTGTTAATTTTCTGAAACAGGACTAAAAGTTGAGGCAGTTGAGTCCAAATGATTTTTCCATGAATAAATAAAAGGTAATATCTCGTAAATTAATTTCACATGGTTTACATCAAAATCTAACCTGCAAAAAGAGCATACATTCTTTGACAGATGCATGCCAAATAAATAGGGTAATGACAATGAGATTGGCATGAATCGGAATGTTCAAATTTCCATCATGAATGAGTTCATTGATTTTTTTTTGCAGAGAGAAAAACACAGTGGAATGATAAAAGCATAAACATGTCCACATTCCAGAAACATGCAGTTGCAATAATGAGTGATGGTTAGAGGTTTTTGGAGAGAATAAGCAAAGATGTCTCACGTTGTTTATTTAAGGAAAAAAAATGTAGTGTTTATAAAGCTATTTCATGCTAATGGCTTATGAATTAAAAAGTGATTTTGGGTCAAAAGGGATAAAATCTCTAGTGAGATAAAGTTTAGGGACCTAAAGTGCATTTAAGACGCATAATTTTTTATCCAAAAGGGAATGACCACAATAAAACATTAATATGAAAATTAGAGTGAAGATTGTCTCTCACAAAAAAACATTGCAAAGAGTCCATATTAATTTTTGAAATAAAAATAACATATTTAATTTCTCACAAAATTTAATTAGGTTATATTAGTTCAATATTTTTGTCAGATCATATTTTTCTCTAAAGTTATGACGTGATTGTACTTATATTATTTATGTTTTTTTTTTAAAATATAAGGAAAATTTATGTCTCTACATTAATTGATTTGAGATAATCCGGTTCCATAATTTTTTAAAAATAAAATTGAAATTTGTTAAATATTCATAAAAAACATAAAAATTGTTTTTGAATTTTAAGGATCAAATATGTATCTAATTTGATATTTCACAAAAAATGAAAAATTTAAATTAATCTTTGAATAAATATATATATATTTAATCTTTTACAAAATTGAGTTGAGTTAAATTTGTCTCTTTGTTTATAAATACAATAGTACCATTATATTAAAACTAACAATCAAAAGTTCTATCAAAATTCATACATTAGCCATGCATATTATGAAATCATCAAACCCAAAAAATTATCCTACTAACAATTACTTAAAGTTAATAATATCATAGTACCATCAATTTCTAAAGATCATTGTACCAACAATAAGAGCTTCAAAACCAAATGCCATTAAATCAAAAAGACAATCTAATTAAAATAATAGGAAATGTCAAGTTGAACATCATTATGTAAATTCAATAGTAGGCATGAATCCAGGGGCATAAATTATGGATTTATACGATGGCAATCTATTTGACGCTTTTTATTTCAATTAATTTGTATTTTGGATTTGATGGCATTATGTTGTTTTGTTTTGAACTTGTAATGGTTGGTATAATATTATTTGAAGTTTTATGATACTTTATTGTGTTGTTTTTATTTTGATGATACCAAATATTTTAGATTTTGAAGTTCTAATTGTTGACACAATAATCTTTAGAATTTGATGGTACTAAAATATTTTGAATTCTTAAGTAATTGTTAGTACAATTATTTTTTGAGTTTGATAATTTTATAATGTATTTGATAATGTATGCATTTCTATAGAACTTTTAATCCTTAATTTTAATATAATGTCTCTGACATTGATCGCACATCTTGACAAAGGCGATGATGTCTTTCATTAGCATGGACTAGTAATACCATGCTCTTAATAACTTGTGAGTGAGGGTTGTTCCACCGATGTGACTGTTACGAGGATTTTGCAGGAGAGAGACGCGTTGTGGCACGACATTTTGACACATAGATATTAACAATTGGAGAAGAGTATGTTCATAAATGATAAAAGATTAATTTCTAAGAACGACTTATTTGGTGGAGAGATCTAATCTCATTGGAAGCTAAAGATGGATTAGAGAGTCGTGTTTTTGCCGACATCATTTAGTGCAATTTGAGCAATGGAGGAAACATTTCATTCTGGTATAGTAAATGGTTAGGGGACCAGACCTTAAAAGATGTGTTTCCTGATGTTTTCTAAGCAACGGGGATTCAACTTTTAAGTATTGCTGACGGTGGGGAGTGGACTGGTTAGGATTGGTTTTGGAAGTGGCAGGAGTGCATAACAGCCACTGATACTATTGTTTTTTTATCAATTGTAGAAGATGATGGCATTTATTCAAGATGTGGAACCTAAGCCAAATGATTCTGATGTTTTCCTGTGCAAAATTGAAAGTTTAAATGATTTTTCTATTAATTCTTTTTTTTGCAGATCTAGTAAAAAGAGAAAGTATCGTTCTTCCTTTCATTGAGGTGAATTTGAGTATGATATCCCTGTGGCAGTTCCAAGTTTCTTCCAAAATTCTTATCTTCGAATGGAGATTGATCCTCAATAATCTTCCTACGAGAGATCAATTATTGAAAAGAGGAATCATTTGTATGGGTATATCTTATTGCAAAAGTTGTGTTCTTTGCTTCCTAGTCGACGAAGATAGGCCACACTTGTTCTTTGACTGTCAAGTTTCTAGAAGAGTGTAGGTTGTTGTTCATAGGTGGGTGGGAAGACAAGTTGGAGGTGTTGACTGGAATAACATTAACTTTTGGTCTTATAGCAACTAGTGGAGGAGAATCAATGGGGGTGATATTGTTAGAGTCATTTGGTTATCTACAAGCTTGGAATCTTTGGATAGCGAGGAATGCAATTATGTTTCAATACGATACCTTTAACTTTGATGACTGTTTGTTATCAATTAAGTTTTTTTCGTGGAAATGGTTTGGTGTAGATTGTAAAAATTATCCTCCTTGAAACTTTTTTGATTGCTTTTCTTCTTCCTTAAATTGTGTTAGGTGAGTTTTAAAACCTATCGATGTTTGCTTGGTTGTGGGTTTGAGTACCCCTTGTACTTGATTTTATTAAATCATCGCTTATTACAAAAATAAAAAATAAAAAATAAAAAAGTGGTATATTTATATATCTAAATCAAGTAGGATTTTTTACTCGAGAATGAAATAGATAAAATTTGGTGTTAAAGAAAAAGAGGGAGTATAAGAAATAATATGAATTTATTAAATGCTCTACAACTTATTGAAACATTTTGATTAAAAAAACTAGAGCAACAAGCTAGCTATAGCTGATGTTATGGCAGATGCATCACGCACTACATTGTTTTCAGCAGTGAGTGGTGAATTTCCAGAGAAGCCATTCTCACAACCATTGGCCTCAATAACAGCATCATTTGCACCATCTACTGCAAACTTTGGGTTTCCTTTTTGCAAAGCTTCAGTTGCCTGTGGAATATCAGCTACCAAAATTGCATTGTATTTATCAGCACATGACGTAAGTGCCGCCTTTTGATTAGGAGGAATACTTCCACCAAGTTGATTGATTTTGTTCACCGCAATGTCTGCTTTGTTCTTTATTACACCGACCATGATTAGTGCTAAACCAGTGACATCTGCGGTGGAGCTTTTTGGATCAGCATTTAAAAATTGAATGCATAGTGCAGAATTTGGAGTCTTACTACAAGTTTGCTCTACAATATTGGCCCCACTTACAGCAAGAGTGGTGCACAAAATGAGAACGAATAATGCCAATGACTTCAACATTATAAAAAATTAGAATGAGAAAAATATGTTAAAATCAAAAGTGAATGAATGAAAATGAAACCAACAATTGTGCTCTATTTATATTAAAAATTCTTTCATTGCTTTGTCAAATGGGCATTAATTTTAGTCAACAACACTTATCACTTTTTTCTAACTGTCATTTACTAATATAGTATTCAAATTAAAATAAATTATTGTTTATAGTTATATGTCATTTGTAATAAAATAATTTATTAAAAATAGTATGATTTGTTCAAATTAAAGTAAATTATTTTTTATAGTAATATGTCACTTTTAATAAAATAATTTAATAAAAATAGTATGATTTGTTTTCAGTCAATTTTTTTTAAATAATTTTAGTTTATCTTAATTCTATAAAACAATATGAATACATTGAATTGTGATGAGAGAATAATGTCAATGATTTTAACGTTGTAAAGTTTTTAAAAATGAGAAAATACAACACAATTTTGTTAAAGCAAAAGACAAAATGAAATCAACAAACGTATTTTATTTATAAAAGAATTTTTTTTCATTACGTTATCGAATGGGTTTAAAATTGATCGAAGTCTGGTCCTTCCTACCAAATACAGTATCCATCACCACTGAACCAACTAACGATTGGTAAATTATTCTTTCATTTTAGTCAACAACATTTATCACTTGTTTTTTTAACCGCTATTTAATAATATAGTATCTCAATTAAAACAAATTATTGTTTATAGTAATATATCAATTTTTTAACTAACATTTTATTAACAATAGTATGATTTATTTTCAGTCAAATTTCTATTTAAATGATTTTATTTTAATTCTATAAAACAATATGAATACATTGAATTGTGATGAGAGAATAATGTCAATGACTTCAACATTGTAAAAAATTTTAAAATGAGAAAATATACAACACAATTTTGTTAAATCAAAAGATAATAAATGAAAATGAAACCAACAATCGGATTTTCTTTATAAAAGATATTGAATGAGCTTAAAATTATCCATTCATTTTAGTCAATAATATTTATCACTTATTTTTCTAACAGCTATTTATTTATATATATATATTTCAATTAAAAGTAATATGTCAATTTTTTAACTAAATATTTTACTAAAAATAGTATGTTTAGTTGAATAAAATTCTAATACTACCTCCTTATTTTTAAACTTTTTCGAGATTTTAAAACAGAAAACTGAAATTGTCCCCAATAAAATTTAAATAAGGGACACTGATGTAAAAATCAAATGCTTTATCAACCGATCAATTTAGTTCTTCTTAAACTTATTTTCATGTTATTTACTTATTAAAAAAACAAAACAAAATAAATAAGTAAATAAATTTGTAATAAAAAGCATGTAATATTATTATTTTGTGAAAAGTTCTCCCATGAGACTACTACATAATATTCAAATAAATCTACTTATTTAAAATAAATGTATTTAAATATACGCATGTAATATTAAAATATGAACAGTATTCATGTGTTAAATACGTAATATATTCATGAATATTATTTCAATAATATACTAATAAATAGTTAATATTATTAAAATAAATATATAATATTATTGAAATAAATATATAATGTTATAATAATAAATATATAATATTATAGTAATAAATCATATAATATTATTGAAATAAATATACAATGGTTTAAAATAGGTATCTAGTATGAAGATAAATTGTATGATAGATCAATTAGTCTGATGATTAAGTGTTTGCCTCTGAAATGAAAAATTCTAAATAGTTTTAAAAAATTGAATTAATAAAAACTAACTTAACATGTATAAAATAAAATAAAATAAAAAATTCAACAAGGCAATCCATGTCATTTTAAAAAATTAAAATTAAGAAAAATATGACAGTTTCATAGAGTCATTTTTTCCTTGCTCATTTTCTTGAAGGGTCTAAATGAAGAAATATTCAATGATAAAGATAGAATCTGTGTTTTACTACCGTTGTTTCAAATAACAGGGGTTGAATTGGATATTAAATCAAAAAATTATAATATTCCATATACTTTTAAGTAGGGGTGGCAAAACGGGCCGCCTGCCCCGCCCGCCCCGCCTTATGTCCGCCAAGTAACATAGGCATAAAAGTCAAGTCCGCCCCGCCAAAATGGCGGGTTGGCGGGCAGCGGGCTTACCCGCCTATTTTTATTTGTATTTTTTTAATAGATTAATAGGCTTTTTTTACCTTTTAATTAAATTTTTCACTTATTTTTTAAAACAATTTTTTATAAAAGTAATTTTTTAACAAATTTACTCAAAAAAATATTACATATATTTATAAATAAATGTATAAAATAAACCATCAAAAATTGCAATGACTAGAATTAACTAAAAAAAGAGTGAATTTTGGAGGAGGAGCGGACTTTGGCTAGCGGCGGGCTTTGGCGGGGCAGGTATGGCGGGCGGCGGGTTTTGGCGGGGCGGGTTTTGGCGAGCGGCGAGCCTAAAATCCCAACCCAACCCGCCATTTTTTGGCGGGTGCGCGGGCGGCCTGGCGGGCCCCGGCCCGTTTTGCCACCCCTACTTTTAAGTATACTAAATGTTGTCAAGTTAGGACCAATAGAATAATCAATGGATTCAAAAAAGATCAATCCTTATAAAAATAGACTGAAATTTATTAATTAATATCATATAGAACATTTTGATAACATTTATAATGGGTCAATTGGTCTAGTAATAAGCAATATCCTTAAGATATTTTCATATTTTCTTGATATCTTTTCTTTCCAACCATTCATCTTCCTCCCATTACTATTCACTCTTTTACATCCAAGCAATTCCAACCACACCTTTCTCTTAATTGATTTATCAGAAAAATAAACATAGAAAGAAACTGTTGGTAATATGGAGAGGAGAAAATAAGAAAGAAGAGAAAGAAAGTGTTGGTAACATGGAAAGGAGTAAATAAGAAAGAAGATAAATAAGAAAAGAAAAGAGAAAGAAGAAGGAAGAAGAGGAAAAAAGCCATCATCAACAAAACCATCATATTTCTAACTTCAACCCATACATCTCTCACGCATCATTGAATTGGCAAAAATGCTTTCCACCTTTTGTAGATGCATCTCCGGAAGCATTTTTTTTACATTTGCGTGAAAACGTTCCGTAGATGCACATACGGAACACTTCCGTGGATGCATCCACATAATCAACTCAGACCCAGAAAACCAAAACAACAATATTTGTAACGATAAAAAAATATCCATCGATTAAAATCGGCATTACATCAAAATTTCCAATAGAAAATTAAGAAATCTAAGAAGTTACAACAGTCAAAATGATATCATTTGATCCATGCATCATTTGAATGACATCAATGTCGTTTTCCACCTCATTCCACCAACATTCAGTTTCTCCAATCTCAAGCGAGGTCTTTGTTCTAAGCCTCTGAGTCCTTCTGATGACTTCGCCAGTTTTGTACTCCCCCTCTAACCAAGACATCAGACCCCTTTTAAGTTGGTCCAAGAAATGGATGTGCCAAAATTTCATCGGCATCGGGGGTTTGAGAGGAGAGAAAATAACATGCCCATCCCTTTTGAAAATAATCGGTTTAGGAGCGGGACACATGGATGATGTTCGCTGTCATGAGCATGGCCTAGGGGATGCCATTTTTGTGTTTGTGTGTAATACAACCCTAGAAACCCAAACTTTATAGAAGCCCTTGGTGAATATGGACCACACAATCACTGTCACAGAATGTTCCGTAGGTATATCCACGGAAGGATCACCAATATTTTGCTTCCGTATATGTACCTGCGGAAAAACCCATAAATTTCATAATTAGACTTTTCCGTAGATACATCTACGGAATTTTCGCTGTTAGTGTTTTTTAACATAACATAATGCAGTAGCAATAGAAGTAGAAGGAAAAACACATAAACACATAAACTAATACTTGACAAAAAATGATTATATTGCAATGTTAAAGAGTGCATATATTACACTTTGAAACTAGAAAATACAGCAAAAGAACTGTCACCAGCTAAATCTATTGGTGGTTCCAATTTTGACATTTTTGCATTCGATTCTTTTTTGATATTCTTCCATCTTTCGAATTTGTGCATCCTATCGACAAAAAGATTCAACCACGTCTCGGAATTCTCGGTATGATGAAGCGCCCATTCCGGTGACGTAAGTGGTATGGGGCATCCCGATTTCAAGTAAACTTGCACAAAATGTTTCGATTTTGTGAGCCATCCAACAGACATAATACAATCGTTTGGATTTGTAGGAGGTGCGGAGCGGAAAAAAAGGTTTCCGAAAAACCATAACGTGTCAAGTCAATGCATACCATGTCATATGCGCATGCAATAAGATGTCCCATTTCCGGGAATCTCATCCATTTTGAAAATGGTGCGTAAGCGCCCAACCAAGGAACAAGAGCTTCGTTAACCGATTTAAATATAACTTCGTCTCTAAATACCCGCGTGTACGAGTCTTTATGGTTCATCAACTCTTAGATAAGTTCATGACGGACAAGCTTATGGGCATCCTCTCCTTTACCAAGCAAAGCCGATACGGCCCCGAATCCGCAATTATCGTCCCCCGCCACATTGACGATCCAGTCGATGTATTTGTGCATAAAAACCGGCATCTCGTCGATGAATGGAATTTTTGGAGCAACATGTACCTCTTCGATTGATGTAATTTTTGGAGCAATAGGTGTCGGATTTGGAACTTTCTGTGAAATAGGTATCGGAGGCGGTTGGCTAATGCGGGCTCCTTTGTTTGAGCTTTTTTGTGATTTTTGCGATTTCGGAGTAGGTGAGTCGGGAAATATTTTGTCGACGTGCTCACAATATGAAGGAGACCGTGTAGTCGAGTTGGCATTCGGCGTAGGCTTCACTTTCATCAGAGCACCCTTTGTCTCAACTAGTTGAGACGACAGTTTCCTGTCGGTTGTTTCTGTAAATCCGATCTTCGGCAATTGTTCTTTGATGTATAGTTTCATGTTGTCATCGGCCTTCGAAAACCTCTCTTGTATCGCCTCCAATTCAGAAGTAATAGAGATATTCGATTTTTCTCCTTCAATGCAATCATCATCAAAACTAAGTCTCTTTCAATGAGGAGTGACTTCATCCATTCTTATTAGCTCACCTAGTCTCACCTTTTTAGCAATAACACAAGCGCACTAGAGACCATACGTGCTAATAATAGTGCAACCACACTTTGCGCGATCGCCACCAAAGGTTTCACCTCGTTTGGCCTCGTGACAGATATAGTTCAATCCGGCCTGAGACATATTGCCGATCAATTGAGAGTAAAGGATGGTGTCCTTAAATCGACGCTCCAACACCGTAATGCTCCGACCGAACAAGGTTTGTATCTCATTGTGTTGGTTTTTAATCATAAGATTTACGGTATCCCAATCTCAACACAAGTCACCCTTGCTATTACCCAACCAATTTTTAAAAGTAGCATATGCCGACTCAATTCTATTGGTGGTTGTATTTCCAAGGTGTCGGACATTATCAGTTCACGCACAAACAAACTTCTCCTTCACCTTATCCAGAATGGTGCTTTCAACATATTTCAATAAATCGAAATACTTTTCACATACTTTCCGAAATTACAATATGGCATCAGCGTATAATTATTTTTCGGAGAGCTTGCAATACGAGCCATGCATCCATTACTTGGTCAATAACCACTCTGGGCTTCACCGGTTCCCTACCTTCGGTCTCTACTTGTTTCGTCCCCACAACGGGTTTAACCTTACTTCTCACATTACATGCTATGTGATATCGACAAAGTAATGCATTAGAAGAAGGAAATACCTTTGCAACCGCATTCATCAAAGCGGTATCGCGGTCCGTAACAATCGCCTTAGGCATCTCGACTTGTTGTTTCAAAAGTGATCGACACACCTCCAATGCCCACCTAAAATTGTCCTCTTTTTCAAACTCCAAAAAAGCAAAACCAACGACGTACGTCTTTTCGGTGGATGTAACACCGACCATCTCAAATAATGAAAGTCGATACTTGTTGGTCTTGTAGGTAGAATCGAGAAAGAGCAATGTCGGTAAAGTGTTGAACAACTTTATCAAATCTGGATGAGTTCAAAAAATATCTCAGACCGTAACCCTGTCATCGCAAGTTCTGTACCACAACACGTATTTGTTGTCCTCCAACATTTTCAATAGTTGTTGCATCTCACTCCTATCTCCTCTACTCGCCTTATTATTGTGGTACCGTTGATTATACACTTGCCTTATATTCGATACGTTGTCGGGTTCCTTCCTTTTCAATGTGGCAAATATATTTTTCGGTTGGATAAGATTCAAGGACGTGTCATTAATAAATGTCTTCTCTTCTGGATTGAGCCGACATACACTAGGATGTCCTTGTAATTTTGCGCACAAATCATGGTTATGAAAATCACAAATAATAGAGAATCTCCACTTCTTTCAAGCGAACATGTAACCACAAATTTTAAATGGACACTCGCATTTTCTAGTACCCGTGTCATCTCTTTTAAAATTCCTTAGAGGAGGATGGTATTTCCCGCTTATTTCACACAACATTGTTAAGAAAGGGTTTCTTCTTGTCATACCATTATCCGACCTTCCTATTACCGCACCAAAACTAAGGTTCGTTGAATTCATACGAACTCATGTTAGCATGCTTTCATGATCATCAAAGTCTTGCTTGCTATTAAAGTCACCTCCGATATCTACCGCCTTTCCGACTACCCCTTCAACACTAGAAGAAACATCGACTAAAGGAACTACTTCTCTTGTGATATTAACGAGGTGCACCATACCTATTTGCAAACAATTGCCAAAATAACAAAAAATTACCACACTGCTAGAAAAAACAACACGGACATTATTCCGTAGATGCACCTACGAAAGTGTTCATATTCAACACGTTCCTTTTTTAACAGAAATTTAATGCATAATGTGAGCAATACAATGAATGAAGATGAATATTTACCTGAAATTCACTCTTCTCTTGCTCCCTATGATTTGTTGCACCAAAAATTTTGAGTTTTGGAGTGAAAAATGGTATTCAAGAAGTAGGGTTTTTAGGTTGTGGAGAGTGAGTATTGATGAAGAAATGTAACAATGGGGGAGTGATCAAGCTGGTTTAAACTATATCAGATACTTCCGTAGATGCATCTACGGAATAATGTGGCGCTAAGTCATTCCGTATATGCACCTACAGAATACAGAATAATCCCTGAACTGAATTTATCCTGAACTGAATTTATGTGTATTTTATCCCCTTCATCATATTTATCTATAGAGGTGAATTCTAGCTAGAAACTCCATTAGAGAAAGCTAAGATTTGTAGAAATCAAAATATGCATTCACTGGGACTTGAACTCAAGACCTCTCCATCATGGTACAACTACCTTACCATTAAGCCATGTATCTTTTGTTGAATGCTCATGCAAAGTTAGTGTAAAGTTATATCATGTATTAGTCCATATTTCATCACTTGGAATATGGTAATATGTTAGTTATGCCACAATAGCTGAATGCAATTAGAATTCCTAATCGGTCATAAGAACGTGAGAATGTCATATGATAGAATGTAGAAAAGAAAATATTATAAATGAGTTTTGTAACTTTGTTTTGAACGCGGTCGAAAGCTTTTTGAAGTTAAAACAAACATGAAATGAAGAATTAATTTCTGGTTTTTTGAGGTATCAGGTCGAGATTTCTGCAGAGTTTTGGAGGCTATTCAAGCTTGAAAATAAAGGGAAAATTATGATCTATTTATAAGAGGAGCAAAAATCTCATGGTACGTGTGAAATCAGATCTCAAACATGTGAAAGGATTTTAGAAATTTCTAATTTTTACAAGCGTGAAAGTGGGGGTAAAAAGCATGATTTCTGAGGAATTATAGGTCGTTTTGCACTCAATGGGACGTGTTTAATCAAGCCAAAGAGGTTTTCACATGTGAGAGTGGTCCCAAGTTAAGTTTCACGCGTTTTTCATTTCAAGTCATGCACCCAAATGCAGAGTTTGAGTCACTATGTTCAAGCTTAAGCCAAATCCAATTCCCTCATGCTTTTTGTGATTTTTCTTGAGCCAACTATTCCTTTCATGAAGGAGAATCAAATGCAAAAAGAATGGATTCAAAAGAGTTCTTGAGTTAAAATGGCAAGCTTGTATAGGTGAGGTCGTGCCACAGAAAATGAGATCTGACAATAGGACAAACATGTTATGAACTTGGTTTTGTGCACAAATGACCTGAAATCTAATCGAGAATTTGAGATGCTTAGAGGCTGAATTGATGTTTGACCCTTGAAGCAAAGTTATAGAGGACATCAAGAGGGACATTTGGCCTTAAGAAACGCCCATAAAAGTTGAAAATTGAGAAAGTTATGCCTTTTGGACCAAAGGGTATGCCATACTTGATTTTAGGTCAAACACACTTGTACCAACTTGAAATTTTTTATGTTTTCTTGCATCCCAAAGCTCAATGATAATCAAATGAATGCCATATTAATGAAATTTGAATTACCTTTGATTAAACCTTGATGATTGCTTGAGAAAGTGTATGGAAAAGGCATGTAAATAAACCATAAACCAAACTTCAACCATTTGTGAAAATAAGCATCAAAATTGAACTTTTCATGATCAAATGAAGTTGAATGAAGCTTTATATGAAGATGGCCTAAGATTATAGATCATGCCTTGAATAAAAATTCATTTAATCAAGAGTTGACCATAATTTTAACTTTGAAGAACCAAAACCCTAATTTGGAAACAATGCTTGATACTTGGGAAAACTTCAACCACAAACCAAGTTACTTTGAGATTTTGAGCATCTTTGAGCATGAAATAAGATCCTCTTAAGTGTTGACCACTCTCTTGTCTCTTTGATTGTCAATCCTACCTTGCACAATAAGAAGAGAAAAGAAACAACATGTTTTTGTATTTTGAATAATGGTTAGCAAAGGTTATATGATAAACAAAAGCAAAATAAAGATGAAAAAAGGAACACAAGGGTGGTTGGTGATCTCCCACAAAAGGTAAACCCAATGACCAAGGGGTTGGAGGAGAACCATGCTTGTAATCTTGTTCAAATACATATGAATGATAAGTGGAATCTTAGGGGTGAAAATTTGGGTATGACAAATTGAAACTCATTAAAAACATAGTTCATCAACATGTAAAATAAGGGGATTCGATATAAAAGACCTAATCTCCTTTCTTATCTTGAATTGTATTCTCTTAGTTTTCTCACTCTTGTTTTAGAACCAGATAAAATCAACCCCCAATTTGCTACTATTTTAATTCGTACATATTTAATTTGTTAAATTATAATCCTCGTGGTGATAATCTTTTTAATTATTATTTTGACACTATTGGTACACTTGTACAAAGGTCATCAATAACCGAGAGATTTATAGAAATAGATAAGAGAGTGAGAAATTAGGATCAAATATCATTTTCAGGGTTGTTTGGAATGATAAGGAGATTCTTTATTTATAGGCCAAAGAGTAGTATAAATTTGGAAGCATTCCATGAGCAAAATAACTCTCATAATTGATTAGCCTAATTGATTATTAGACCCAAAAAATGGAATGTTTTGATTTCTAGTCATCACTAACCATTAAGAGAATTGTTCCAATTGGTTATTAGCGTTACATATTGAAATAATCTATTATAGCCCCAAGGATAATTGATTATGTTTAGTAAACAATGTTTCTAATTGATTAAACAACTCCCTAATCAGTTAGATAGGCCTTAAAAACATTTTTAGACAATTTTAACAAATCAGTTAGCTAGTAACCTTGTGCCTTTACATGACTCTGATAATACAAACAAACACAATCATATGGGCTTTCATACTTCCCCTCTTTCACAACTCTAAAGCTTTAAGTCTTAGAATAATTATCTTTGATTTTAGAATCACACAAGAACTTTGAATATTCAGCTTGGTGAGGCTTGATATGTTGATTACCATCATCAAAGAGTTGAGAGATCAAATCACCAGAGAAACTTGAAATAGAAGCCTTCACTTGAACAACGTAACGTTAGACGCAGAGATGACTTCAAATATATAACTTGATCTTCTAAGCATCTAAACAAGATCATCTTCAAACGGATATCTTGATGAAACATCAGAAATCATCTTTAGGTTGCTTGAGATATCTTCAAGAGATAAGGACTTCACTAAATATTGTTAGATATCAGTTGTTACATAATCAAAACCATATAGTTAGTTGCAACTTTTATATCAACAAATATCATCACTTTGGATCACCTTGACAATACCTGTAAGCACATAGATCCATATTGATGTGGATCCATCCTTTTTATTGTACAAAGAAATGTGAAGTGGATTTCCAAATGTTGACGGAGCATCTGACAAAGGCAACTATACTAATTATACCATAATTAAATACGCCTTATAAGATATATTGTGATGCATCTCATCATGGAATGAAAAGGGTCTTAATGCAGAAAAAGAAGGTAGTAGCTTATGTGTCATGAAAATTAAATACATATGAGAAGAACTATCTTATCCATGATTTAAAAATCGAAGCGATGGTATTTGCATTGAAAATTTGAAGACATCATTTGTATGGAGACACCTGTGCAATTTTTTAGCGATCATGAATTATTTATTTGATAAAAAATAACTAAATATGAGATAAAGAAGATGGATAGATACTATCAAGGACTATGATTTCAATTTAAAATATCATCTCAAAAATACAACTTAGTAGCTGATCCACTAAGTAGGCCAAATGCATTTGTTGCCTCTATAAAAATAATGGTTAAACACTAAGAACAATAAGAGGAGTTTTAGGACTTTCATTTGGATGTAGATTTTTCTTCGCGAAAAATGAAATTGAGCATAATTAAGATTTTAAATGTCCTAATGGAAGAGATTGTGAATAGTAAAAATGACGAACTCATACAAGAAAGAATAGAACTTATGGTGCAAGGAAAGTGACAAATTTTAAAGTTGAGTTAGGTAATATTTTAAATTAAAGTGAAGCACCGTACATTTGTTTGAAACTAGAGCACCAACATTGAAAATTTGGTTAGAACGAGAATTAATATGTTGGCAGTGTGATGAAGCATTTGAAAATTGCTCCATGTTAACCTTTGAAAATTCATGTTTTATGTAGAGAGCTCTAGAATTTTTGTTATAAAAAATATATTAATTACTATTCCAAGTAATTTGTATAGTAGAGTCACATTCAATGGTTGTATAGAGTAAGGGTGGCAATAAAATCCATTAAAAGAATATTTATTCAATCCATCCAATAATTTATCCATCCATTAAATAAAAAAAAACACATTTAATGGATTGGTCCAATCCATCCATTAAACTATATGGATGGATTCAATCCATCCATCTCATTTTATAGATCCAATGGATTTAACTTATTACTATTAAATTATTTTTTATTAAAAATTCATGAAAAATCTAAAATTAAACAATTTCTTGACAATTTTTATTTCTCACATATTCAGCCATAGTTTTTCTTTCTTGTATCACAATGTAAAAAATGTGAATATTTACTGTTATTGATGTAAACATGAAAAAATTAATAATGCTCATACTTAAATGACCTTGTCTGTGTTTAATTTAATTTTCATGTAAAATGGCTTAATTGCTATGTATTGGATTTTAATTTTCTTTAGATAGAATTAGTTAATGAAAAGTTATTTGGTTAGAATTAGAAAGTTAATCAACACGTTAATTGAGAAGGTCATCACGTTAATTGGTTAATCAAGAAGTAAAGTTAATCAACATGTTAAATTGTTAATTGATTAGAATTAGTTACATGGATAAATATTTATAATTAATTTTTTTAAAAAAAAAAATCATAAAAAATTGTTTTTCTAAAATTAACTGAAAATAAAAAAAAATATTTAAGTTAATTGTATTTATGGATGGATATCCATCCATTAGAAATACCTTAATGGAAGGATTGGATGAATTATATTGTTTATTGGATGGATTAGATTGAATTTTTTGAAAAAAAAATTAGTGGTTTGTTAATGAATTAATAGATTGTTTTGATCCATCCATTAACAATCCAATCTAAATTCTTCAAATCCATCCATTTTGCCATCCCTAGTATAGAGAAGATAAGTAAATATAATGACATAAATCCATTGGAAAAAAGGTATTTTGACATTTTCGTAGGGCTGTATCAATTTCTTTTAAGAGATGGTGAAGAATATGTGGCGTTTGTTGGCGACGATAAAATAATGTGTTCGAAAATTATATATAACTAGTAAAGGACCCGTGGGTTCGCACGGGTCACGCAAAGTCGATATAAACAAAAAATAAATATATAACGATGGTTAATAAATATATATAAAAGATATATAAATTAAAAATAAAAAACATTTGAAATTATAATTGTCATATAAATATTAATTTAATCTAGTTAGAAAAATATACTTTAGTAGAAAAAATAGAAAAAAATAATTAAGTAGTCATCTACCCGTGCGTTCGCACACATCATACAATATAGTTATAAATATATCATGAGTAGTCATCTACCCGTGCGTTCGCACGGATTGCACAATATTATGAATAATAAATAAATATAATATATGTTGTTATATTTATTTGATTTGGTAACAGGTACCAAACTTTTTTGTCCAAATTTTGTTTATTGTCACTCATACCACTATCTTATTATAAGCATTTGAAATCTTTTTACTTATTTTAAATAAAAATTACAATATAGTTAATAGATTTATTTTTTCAAAAATATCAGTTATAGGTTAATATGTACATATAAAAAACAAAGGAAATAATTAAGTATTTATCTATCAGTAGTAAATAAATATAATATAATGATGGTTAAAAATGTAAATAAAATATATACACATTAAGTAGCTTTGCCCCATCGAAAAATGTATATTTTAGTAGAAAAATAAAGAAAATAATTAAAAAATCATTTACCCGTGCTTTCGCACGGTTCATAGAATGTCATTATAAATAATAAATTAATATAATATAGTGATGGTTAAAAATGTATATAAAATACAAAAAGAATAACATTTTTTTATAAGAAATTATGTATTCATCAATCATAATTGTCTCATGTTAAATGTAATTTTATAAGTAGTTTCTGTCAGTCGAAAAATGTATGTTTTTCATAAGAAATCTATGTATTTATACATCATAATTGTATCATGTTTTTTTTTTGTAAAAAAAAATATTAATAGCAATTTTTTTAGTATAAATGTTAAATTTTATCATAAAAAATTACTAACATTTTTTTATAATTGAAGTTTTTAATATCTTTTATTATATTTTAATAGTATCTTTAATTATAATCAATATATTACATATATTTTTAAAAAAAACATAAAAAATAAATAATATTTATAGATAAAACTATATTTAGTATTATTATATAGTATTATTGTTAGTAGTTTAGATTAATGAAGCAATTCTGACAATAAATTAATTATTTGATTTGTTGATCAATAAATAATTCATTCAAATATATAATTATTTGGTAATGATATTGATGCATATTGGTAAACATAACGTTTTCAATTACTGATAATATTTATTATTAGTCCTATACTCAATTAACATATAATAAATTTTGAATCAATTTTGAATATCATTTAATTTTTTATTTTTTATTTTTAATTCTATACAAAATCTTTTTCGTTTATTTTCAATTATTTCTCCATTTGAATTTGAATTATGTCAAGATACTGTATATTTGTTGATATTGTATAGAAGGTAGAGATAAATGTATTCTAATTAAAAAAGCGATTAATATTTTATTAAAAAAATTAGTTATTTTGTTAATAAATAAATAATATTAACAATATTTATTTCATTGATATAACTTCAAATAAAAAAATTAAACTAAATTAAATGATTATATTGGACGATAAAACTTTCCTTATCAAATTGATAGGATTTCACGGGTGTTTTGAAATTATAGACACCGCCTTACCTTTGATTTTTTGATTTTTTTTATTTAAAGATTAAGAATATGGAAATAGATTAGAGTTATAAATCATATGCAAATGACAATGGAAATGAAAGTGGATTAGAGTTATAAGCCATATGCGGATGGTTTTGATAATAATAAAACTTAAAGTATAGTAGAACCATATGATAACAACTTCCTGCCTTGGTAAGAACTCCCACAAAATTGAAGCTTATGATAATATCAGAAGATTTAAAATTATATTCTTAAAAATTAAATCTACTTTAAAAAACCAATTTAGAAGAAAAATACAGTGTTCAAAAAACCTAATATATAATATAAGAAAGGAAATTGTTCTGGTTAATACATTATTACCCCTTCTTAATTATCTGCCACTACACATAATTAAGGGCAAATTGAGTCTAAATCAACTAAATGTCAGATAATTAGTTGCTTTTGGTTACATTAGAATGCTGGTTTGGAACAAAACTAGCTGCAAATGTTTTTTTAAATATTATAATATTGTAACAAAGTTTCATTTCAACCAAACCTTCCTATATGCAAAAGCTTTTTAGATGTTGTTACTGCTACATGACATAAAGTTCTGCTGCTACAAAATATATCTTCCCAATGTATACTTTTGTTGCTTCATGTTTTTTTTCTTTCCCCTTTTTTTTTTCTTCTTTTTCTCGATTTCCTTCTCTTTCTCATTCTCACCTTCATTCATTTTCTTCTTCTTATTCTCTTTCTTTCTCATTTATTTCACCCATCCTTCTTCTATCCATATTTTAATTTGTTGTCTTTAAATAAATTTGGGAATACATTTCAGATTAGGGTTTTTATAAATTTATTTATTTTTTTCTTCAACTTTCATTTTTAACCAATATCTTATTTGACCATTTTTAATTTTTTTTTGCTTATTCTATTGCAGGTTATAAATTTGTCTTTCCCCTTGATATGATGCTTTCATTAGGTATGTTTTGTTCTACTTAATCACTATATATTTCTTTTATATGTTTATCTTGGTGATATTTTTCTTTGACAAGTCATTGAATTCGTTGTGTTCTCTTCTTTTTGGTTGGTTTAGTATTTTACATAAATGTGTGAATCAAAATCCTAAGAAAAAAATTCGACAGATCTGGAGAAAATTATATTTGGAGAAAAGCGATGTAAATATGGAGAATCAAATCGGAAGAAAATCCTTTTGTTTGATTTCTGTCATTTGTATTAAATATCCATTCTACTTCTTTTTCATAAATCTCTTTTTTACTCTACCATCCTAAGGATTTTCTAAAGAAATTTGTGTTTTAAACACAACACATGAACATTAGGTTTATTTAAATAAATTTGTGTATAGTATACACACATAAATAAAATGTTTTGTTTTTATTTTCAGGTAATCTTGCTTTGAAAATAAAAAAGATGGAATGTAAGAAAAATGTAAGAACTACAAAATCAAGTAGCAATGAATAAAAATAAAAAATTGTTTTTATATTTATTTTGTATATACTTAAGATTTTATTTTTTTTTGTGTTTATTAACTTGGAGATCTTTGAAATAATTTGATAATTTTACTTATTTATCCTGCTTGAACACAATCCTTTCTACTGGGTTTTAATTTTTATGAATTATTAATATTTGACTTTCAGATTTGATTTTCAATTGAAGCTCTAAGGAGTACATTCATGGAGTAGTATTGAGATTTAGATAAGGTGATTTATATCTCATTATCTATTTCATTAATTTTTGTGTCTCTAATTTTTTTTGGGTAATTAAAAATGTCAAATTTTCCCATCTAATTATCTGATACAATTTATAATTGTTTTGTGCAGCTTGATATTGAAATTGCAACTCATAATCAAATAATTTTACATTTAATATTCATATTCAAATCTACAAAAATATTGTGGACAAACCTTTGAATGTGCATAGTTATGAAGTTATAGAGTAATTTACATTGTATAATTTTTTTGCCATTGACCTGACTAATATGTAGAGAGATTAATGGGAGCTTGAACCATAATGATATATTGTATTGTAAACGTATAAATTATTATGGTTTCTGTCAGCTTTTCTAGCTTGTAGCGTACACATTACTTCCATCATTAATATCACATCAACTTGCATAAAAAAATACAATAAACATACAATTTATATATAATTTATATTAGGTCATAATTTTAAAAATCAATTTGAAAAATTGAACATTAATTGGAAATAGAAATTAAAGAGAAACTAAATATCATTAATGATCTTTTTTAATACAATTCATTATTTATAATTTAATTACATTTATTTATTTCTTTCTTTCTACCAAATAATTAAGAACGTTATTTATAAAATAATAACTATTGTCGCGTTAAACTTTAAAATTGATAACTATTTAGATATTTTATTTTTCAACAAAAATAATAATTAAAATAAATAGAAAAAGTATATATTTCAAATTATGAACAACAACCTAAATATTGAAATGCATTCGATTTCTGGTATGCTAAAATGCATTTAATTGTACCCGGACATAGTTTGAAACAGCCTAAAGTTTTTCAGCATATTTTGAAACATTTAATTTTACCATAATTTTTGATACGGGCATAGTTTGAAATATATAGGCTTTTGCAACCTCATTGAAACAAGTTTTTTATTATATTATTTCTGATATGCTGAAATGCATTTAATGTATAGTGACTAATATCCTCGAGATGTACATTATCATAATCTTACCATATCTCCATTATCTGATATCTCTCATCATTGCTTTTAATTTTTTTTCAACCCACTTTCCTCAACAAACCAAGCCCATTTTCTGAAACAAACATATCTATGAATATATCTTCTCTCAACAATTTAATTAATTAATGTTATTAATTAAAATTTATGCAATTAAAATAAAAATTTATAAAAATTTATTTCTTTTCTAAGTGATTTTTGTTTTCGTTTTAAAAACTGAAAAAAATTTAATTTTAATATTTTTTGTTACATATATTTTTATGAATGTAAAAAAATAAATTATTGATATAAATATTTTTTATAAACGGGAAACAGTTTACTATTGGTACAATTATTTTTATAAATGAGAAAAAGTGTATTGTTGATATAAATATTTTTATAAACGGAAAATGTGTATTATTGAACAAATATTTATTAACACAGGAAAAAGCGTATTGTTGATATAAATATTTTTATAATCGGAAAAAAGTCTATTGTTAATATAAATATTTTTTAAATGAAAAACAGTATATTGTTGATACGAATATAAACGAAAAAGTGTATTGTTAATATAATATTTTTATAAACGGGAAAAAATATTTTGTTGATAAAAATATTTTTATAAATTGGAAAAAATTATTGTTGATACAAATATTTTTGAAATTGAAAATCAAAATATTTGAAAGTAGTGATGTAATATTTAATGCTATATTCACTTTTTTTTTCACTTTTTTTCACTTTTTTCTGACATTGATAAATACCAACTCTCTCTTATGTCACCTCAATAAAAAGGAATAACTTACTAATCCAACTTTACTACGGGAAAAATGAAACCACTGATCTAAACATGTAGTGAGTCAATAAAATTTTACTGTTTATTTTCTTATATCATAGAAATTTTCTTATATCATAGAAATTATATAAAATGGAAAAAATGAAACAACTGATCCAAATATTGATATCATTTACATTTCATCTTCTAAATAAATAAACAATAAATAATTTTTTTTGATTTAATAATTTAATTTTTCTTTCATTTCATTTTTATTATATATTGAAAAAAAATGTGCGTACCATACCAGTACCCGTGCGAATGCACGGGTATCCCGCTAGTAAGACCTAATAACAGAGACATGTTTTTGCAGTGTTAAAAAACACTCTTCCTGCATCAACAAAAAAAAACCAAATAAGAACAAATCTAAAAACCAAAATCAAATAAATCAATTTATAACACAAATTAATTTTTTATTTAACATAAACCAAATTTTATAGACAGAAATCATAAACTACAGTATAATTAAAAAAAAGCTAACAAACTGTAGTGAATAAATGTAGGCCAAATGAAATAATTATTCACTGTGGTTGTCTTGCATATAATAATCGGTTGATAACTAAATGGATGCTTGATGAGTATAGCAATTTTTAAATAAAAATGGAAGGGAAGGTGATTAATATGATTGCATTAGAACCACGATGAAAATCGTTGAAGCATCTTGGAATGTGAAGGTTTTACGGTAAAAAGAGGTGTGTAGGTTTCCCAAGAAGTTGTGGAGGCAGGTCATAATGAATTTGGTTTTATCGATACGTTAATGAATGGTCTGTAATAAATAAAGTTAATGAATGGTCTGTAATAAATAAAATTATTAAAATAGGGTTTTTAGTAAAACGTATAATAGGGTTGGTCATAATGAATTTGGTTTTATCAATATGTTAATAAATGGTCCGCAATAAATAAAATTATTAAAATAGGATTTTTAGTAAAACGTATATTATTAAAATAGGGTTTTTTTTGAATAAAACACACTTAACGACTTTCATTAATCAAAAGATGTTCAATACAAAGAGGAGTCGAACTCAATAAACTACGTCGAGCCCAAGAATTGGCCGCCCTTGCAAGGGAATGAGCAACCGAATTCGCTTGACGTTTGACAAACTTTACCTCAAAGTTTTTGAAGGACCTCAATAAACTACAAATATAATCAATAATAAGACAAAACTCAGAGTCACCCTTTTTATTTGAGTGGACAGCTTGTGTAACAATTTGGGAATCACTTTCAAAAATTACGAACTCCAAATTCGAGGATATAGCCCCAAGGATGGCCTCTTTAAGGGCCAAGGCTTCAGCTTCAAAGACGGGTAGAGTTCCTGGGTCCCATGCTGTACCTGCATAGATAAAGTTGCCAAAGTGATTACGCACACACCACCCCCTATTGGTAGTGCCGTTGTTATTATTGAAAGCCGCATCAACATTACATTTAAGCCAACCCACGGGAGGTGGACTCCACTCAAGAACATGATTGGAACTAGCACTTCCAGCCATTCTCTCTTGGGCTTGGAACCACTCATTCCAAACGTAATTCGCTTTTAAACCCAAAGCTGACGCTTCTTCTTGTTCATTATGCCAAACATAGTCATTTCTGTTATGTCAAACGTAATTCGCTTTTAAACCCAAAGCTGACGCTTCTTCTTGTTCATTAAAATAGGGTTTTTAGTAAAACGTATAATAGGGTTTTTAGTAAAACTTAGTATAATAGGTAATCATGATACTACCTCTTAATGATTACTTTAAAAATAAATATACTATCTTAAAATTTAAGAAATTTTATATTGTAGGCTTGTTTATATATTTCACATGTAATTTATTAGTTGACATAGTATATTTTTTTTTGTAATTGAATTCGGAAAAAAAATAAAATTTATGTAATTGAAATGAATATTATAATTTAAAAAATTATTTAATATTATATTAAATAATCATTTCTCTTAATTTTTTTACAAATAAGATAGTTATTTTATAATAAAGAGTAAGTTTTTTAAAAATGGACTCTCTCTTTTCATATATATTTTTGAATTTTTTTTTACAAATAAGATAGTTATTTCATAAATACATTATTTTATCATTTTTTTAAGATAAATTTTCTTTATTTAGGTCTCATTTACCATTACCCATAAATTTATTACAATAAATATATTTATTATAAGGCATGCTAATATGAGTCAATGATGAAAAGACAATTGTTGGCATGAATATCGGATTAAAATATGGGAACAATTTCTCTATCCATTACAAAAAGTTTGGTAGTGTACCTTCAACCAATCACATGATTCCATCTAATTTAACACATTTAATTATTTATTAAAATACTATAAATGTTTGTTGTTTTCAAAATATTTTACAAAGGAGGTAACATTACCCAACTTTTTGAGTTGGGTAGATAAGAATTCATCTTAAAATATTAGTTTAAATTTGGACATGAAATTAATTTTGGTAGACATCGATTTTATTAAATAAATTAGCCATTTTGTCAATAAATAAATAATATTAAAAATACTTATTTCATCAATATACCTTCAAATAAAAAATATTAAATGACAACATTGATTATGATAAAAAATTAAATAACTAAATAATTAAATGATTATATTGGCCAATAAAACTTTCTTTATCAAATTCATATGATTTCAGATGAATTGTTCCATGTATTATTATTGAGGGTTTAATTGCATTTATAAGGCAAAAAAAACTTTACGACAACATTGATTATGATAAAAAAATTATTAAATGATAATATTGGACAATAAAACTTTCCTTATCAAATTGGTAGTGTTTCAAATGAATTATTCCATGCATTATTAACATTTAATATTATTAAAATTTTCTACAAATTGTATTCGAAATGGTTAATAATTAGTATTGAAGTAATATAAAATAATAAAATAAAATTTTCTACAAATTATATATACATATTTATGGTTAAAAAATAAAGTAATATTTAATTAATATATTATCATAAACTTAAAATTCAATGTATTTTGACCCTGATATTAAAATATTTTGGTAAAATACAATTTTAATAATATTAATTATATTTTAATAGTGTTTGTAATGGAAGTTAATATATGATATATATTTTTTAAAAAGAATATCACAAATAAATTAAATTGATAGATATAATTATTGTATAATATATTTTACATTTTTATTTAATGAATATATTACCATAAATTAAAATTAATATATTTTTAAGAATTTGCTTCCGTATTTTCCATTGTCCCGTGTCCATCCATTATAAACTTTATTATAATAATGAGTCTTTAATATAAAAGTTAGAAAAATACGATTACAATCCTTTCATAAAATCTACTATAATGTAGGTTTGAAAAAAAATGAAGGTTCTCAATGTTGTAGCTATATTGGAATTATTATTTTTAAAACGTAGAGAAGTGAGATTGTAATTGAACAAATAATTATTGTAGAGAAAATAAAATTTAAAATTTTTAAAATAATTAGGGATTGTAATTACGTTTAGGGGTATAAAAAAACTCCCTTAAAATAATTATACTCAGTTATGTAATAAAAAAGACATCAAAATGATAGGGTATAGTATTAATTATTTACTTATTTATAACTCTTATAATCTATATATAAACAACATATTGCAATACAATTAAACATATTTAAACCTCATTATTTAACTTCAATTATATATTTCATCTCATTTATAATCATGTTAGTTAAAATATTAAATATTATTTAATTGATTTAATAATTATTTTATTAGTCTAATTGGAATTTTTATTAAAAGATGCTGGTGTTTTTAACTTGAATAAAAAAGAACACTTAAATATCTTTTTATTATCATTTGGACATAGGCCCATTTGTTAAATCCATGGAGCATATAACATAAAGAAAAAACCCTATTTAAAATCATTGAAGTAGAACACATGTGATGCCGCCATCTCTTTCATCTGTTAAAAAATGAAATTTAAGACAAATATATAACTCGTCTTCATCCCATACTCAAACATTGATTGTTGTTAGATGAAACACCAAAACACGATTTAACCGGAGAAACCGTAGGAGCCGATGGTTTGGTTCGATTTCACCGGTTTTCTGCCGGATTTGTTGCGGAACGATTATCATCCTTGATCTGACCGGATGCAGGCAATTCAGTTTGGCACGCACTGCAGCAATCACAATGATTCATTACTTTTATCATAAAACATCTATAACTTAAAACTAACATTTATGCCATTCTTTTTTCTTTTGTCGTTTATCAGTATTGTAGAGAAAATGAAGTACTAAAAACCCACATAGGATTAAGTGGATACAACTTACAGAATGGTTTATAAGTGAATATATTTCATTTGGCATTAAGATCATTTCCTTTGGTATTAAGATAAAAAGTATACTGAATCCAAATGAAACATGATAGAGTTTTGTATGACCCTATGAAATATATACTACCTGCTTTATTTTGCTTTGAAAAACAAACATCAGTTTTGAAACTTAGGATTTGGATTGATTTAGAAATCATTCTTTTTTAAAAGCAAACAGATTTCAATTAACAAAACACATGGAATTCATATAAACAGTTGGATAAAAATGTTCAGGGATATTTTTCACCCATGTTCAGACTTAAGATCTTTGTCTTTAAATCTATCAAAAACACTTTGAGATATAAATAACTTCACCAACACATGTCTGATAAATAAAAACATTGAAAACGGAGACTTCTAAAAAACACAAAGTTTATAACACTCCATAAATCATCTCGTTAAGAACAAAATACTACGAATATATTAAAAGCAAGCAGAAAAATGATTTCAAATAATAAGAAAGAAAGATGAAGCATATATGATGCCGGCGAAATATTATCCGGTTAAGAACAACATAGGATGGATAAATGAAAGCATTAGAAAATGATATCAAATAATAAGGAAAGAAAGATGACGGCATAAGAAAGAAGAAAAATTCCATGCAGCCGAAAAAACTATGGAAACGAAGATGAAAAGAAACATTTTGCTTGATAAAATTGAACTGAATAATATAAAAGAGTTTGATGGTCAGTTTTGTGGAAGAGAATGAATTTATAGATGGAGGGAAGGAATTGGAAGGAACTCTGGTTCAAATTGCATAACTTAGGTTTGCTTGGAATGACTAAAAGCAACGTGTTAAATGGACTACCCATGCCAATAAAAATATAATTAATTAGGGCTAAAGGCAATTGAATAGGTTTAGGTGTGTAATAATTACGTTTAGGGTTAATGAAAGGTTACTAAATAATTATAATATTTATTTGTTAATTTAAATATTAAGGGAGATGCAATTACTTTTATGTCCCCGTTTATCACTCTCAAAATGGTGATTAGAGGGATAATTAAAAGATTTCATATGTATTCTACTTTATTATATTAAAAGTAGATTGGGCATTGATCAAGTATTATATTGAATTTTTTCAATATCAAAAGTGACTTTGATGAAATTCATGATGTTGGAAACCACAAAAGCCGGATGAATAAGAGGTTTGATGGTGTTAATAGTAGGTTCAAATGTTAATTTAGGATATGAGAACGAAATATTTTGTTTCAATCATAATGTTTTGAGGGAGGTCGATGGCGATAAGAGAGTAGAAAAAAGAATAAAAAAAAAGAGTAGAAAAAAGAAAATGTTGCTAATATAGAATAAAACATAACCAAGTACTATAAAAAAATTCCACAATCTAATAAAATTGTTTGAACTAGTTAAAACTCATAACATAAAGATAATTTAATGGCTTAAAAAGTCTTTGGGTCCTTCTAAATTTGTGTATTTTTTGTTTTCGTCTCTGTATTTTTTTCTTGGATAAAGTCTTTAAATATTGAATCTCTTTTGGATTTAGTCCCTAAAATTAAAATCGGCAGAAAAATTTCAGGTTTCCTATGAATTTTTCTGCGAATTTTAATTTTATGGACTAAAACCGAAAAGATTTTAACATTGAGAGTCCGTTTGGTTTAATCGAGGGGAAGGAGGGAATTTTATGAAGGGGAGAGGAGGTAAGGGAAAGGGAGAGGAGGGATTTTAATTACATATATGTTTGGTTCAAAATATGAAGGGGAGGGGAGGGAAGGAATATTAGTTATAAATATGTTTGGTTCACACGGCGATGAGAGGTATTTTAAAACTAATTTACATTTTTAACCTTGTAATTTTACTATAAGATTCACGATATTTACTACTTATAACTATTCAATTTGATAACATCAAAAAAATTTATAAAAACATAACAATTATAATATATAATTTAAAAAATTATCGAATACAATAAAATCTAACAAAAATATTATAATAATTAAAAAGTAACATAAAAATATAAAAAATAAAATAAAAAAATAAAAATTTTTTAATTATAATTATAACAAGGGTAAATATAATTATAATTAATATAAATCACCTCCCCTTCCCTCTGAATCCCCCAATTCTGGAGAAGCAAAAAGTGACTCAAGAGAGAATTTGGTCCTCTCCATCTACCTCTCCTCCCTCTCTTAAAATTTCAACCAAACACCTAAACTATTAAAAATCTCCTCCCTTACGCTCCCCTCCTCTACATTTACTTTCAACCAAACGGACCATAAGCAAACATTCCAAAAAAAATATAAGGACTACAGTAAAAAACACTAACTCACAAACTATTTATTTAAGCCTAACTTAATTATATTTTTAGTCTCTCTAATATAAAATACTAATATACAACTTAATTCCATCTAATTCTTATTGAGAGATTAAGTGGGCCTAATAAATATTCGAAGCTAAGAAGAAAACCCTAACTCGAGTACTCGAGTAGCACGTGTGACAGTTAATACAAATAGTAGCAAGCCCCGCAGTGCGTAATCACAACGTACACCGTTCGATCTAACACCACGTCATCGATCCGCGTGAAATCGTGTCTCAACGGCTGAGATCATTTTCGCAGAGTAACTGAAGAAACGAAGAGAAGAAGAACGCCGCGTTGTTTCTCTACTCTCTTGTGCTCGATTTTCGATCGATTTTCCACTCTTCAATGAAAACAGAATCTCAAAATTTTGAAGCTTCGAAGATGAATTTCACGGAGGATTCTGAGGAAGTGAAGAAAAATGAGGTGATTGTTTTGAGTGAAGATGAAGGTGAAGAAGATAATGAGTCGGTGGAGGAAGTGGATGCCGGAGAAGACGACGGTGATGACGATGATGATGTTGAGGAAGAGGAGGAGGATGATGAAGAGGAGGATGACGAAGATGCTCCTGAAGGCGGCGGTGACGACGATGCAGATGAAGAGGAAGGTGGAGATGATGAAGTAGGTGGTGGTGAGGGTGGTGGTGACTCCGACGATGATGATGACGACGATGAGAACGATGATGATGATGAGGATAACGATGGAGAGGTAACCGACATGCATAACTGTTTTATGAAATCCCTAATTTCTTAAAATTGTTAAATTTAATTCTTGATTTTTCCTTTAAATTTGTTTTTTTTTTCTTTCAATTTTATGTATATTCTGAGTTAGGGTTTTTCTTTCAGCTTTTTCATAATAGTTGCTAGGATTTTGCAACTTTCTGTGTTATCTTTTTACTCCATGAGAATGAAGTAAAATTTCTGTGTTTGAATTGTGCAGCTTTTATAGATCTTAGTTTATCTGAGTCTTTTAAAATGATTAGGGGTTTTAGAATTGCCAGCATATATTTTATCCTGCTTATTAGGGTTTTTAGACATCCAAGAAATTTCACTCTATTTCTATATTGGGATTTTAACTTACTTATTATGGATTTTAGACATCCAATATAATGAATTATTCAATTCTTTAAGCTTTGTTTGGATTGATGGAATTGGATGAAGTCTAGCACGATAAAATGAAGTGGTATTGTGTTGTTTGGATCTTAGCAAATTTCTTCCCGTTCGATTTGGGCGGAATGAAGAATTTGCCTTGTTCCATCCTTAAATTTCTAAAGGATGAAAAGAAATATTCATTTTGCTCTACTCCATTTCGCTATATTCCACTCTGCACTGCTTCATTCTGCTTTGTTCATGATATGATATTCAAACATAGCTTTGTGTTTGATCTTTTATAATTCCTTCATTTATGTTTTGATTTGCTTGTTTATTTCTCTAAGAACTCCATGTTTTTACATAATTGGTCTTATTCTTTGTTACTCAATTGTTTTGTGTTGCCGATCTACTACATATGTATAATTCAATTTTGCTGCAAGTCTATTTTGGCATGTGAATTACTCATGAGCATAAATTGTTGTAGGACAATTTGGGAACAGAGCACCTTGTCCGCCCTATAGGCAACGCTGAAGATGAGGAAGCTTCTAGTGATTTTGACCCAGAAGAAAATGACGAGGAGGAAGACGAAGAAGAAGATGATGAGAAGAATAAGGTTCCGCCAAAAAGGAAGAGGTCAAATAAAGATGATGATTCCGATGATGATGATGGCGGAGAAGATGATGAAAGACCCTCAAAGAAATAGAGTTGGGTTCATTCTTTGTTTGATTGAGCACTTAACAAACCAAACCATAGTAGATCAGCATCTGTCCTTTGAACACTTTTCAGAGAAAGGATGAGTAGGTCCATGGAATTTGTTTTGTGCTCTCTTGTATTATTATTAGTTTTATGTTGCAACATTGTTAGGATTAGTCTTTGTCTGGTTGGTGCATATAGTCAATTGTGGGTCGAAACATCTGCTAGGACAACTAATGTGGACTTCAATTTTATCTTTAATATTTCTCAGGTCATTAGAATTTATGCATAATGTTTCTGACGCCTGAAATTGTTGGTAGATTTCTTCTGGTTTTACATGATGTTTTTTTAACTCGTTGCAATTACATGCTAGTCTTGTAAATGTTGGATCCGTAATCTTAATCCTATCCTAAAAGTAGTAGGATTGAGATTAAGTAGGATTGAGATTAATGACTCATGATTTTTCACTTAATCATGTAGCGGTTTGTAAAGAGACTAGCATTAGAGAATAGGGTTTTAGAAAATATTAAAAAGTGTGAACATCACTTTTCTAAAAAATTGGCAGTGATTTATAGTGCTCATCCCAAACAAGATTATATTGGCATTACAATTTACAGTTGCATCTAATTTTATAACATGTGCATGTGATGTAGTACAGGCTTATTCATGTAGAAATTCGGTGTGTAGCAAGCACACTTTTTAATATTTCTAAAACCCTATTCTGGCCTGAGCTGTTATGATAGATTCTGATGATGTTCAGAAGAGTTTTTGCTTTTTACTATATTTGACTTCTGAAAATTGCACACTTACGCATCTGATTGGAAGATATTGAAAATGACTTCAGGTATATAATTTTTAGAACCAGAACACTTTAAAAAGATATCCGATTTTGTAGTTAAATGATTTTTGGATGAAAATTTTTAATGGACCGAAACTCTTGACTAATGTTTTTCGGGTTATTACGTTTGTGTATCGAAACTCTTTCTGTAAGTAATCCGGTTTGTTTTTTTATGTACTAGAACACTAACCTCAAGATGTTTGGTTTGTTTTTATTTTTATTTTTTACACTTTTTGTCTGGTATGAAATTTTTTCTACAAATATGAAATACAAATCAAATATGTGTAGATATCTTTAATGTATTCTCAAATAGTCAAAGATTCAATATTCGAGAATAGGTGAATTAAAGAGGTTGGAATTAGAAATAAAATAATATTATTATCACTCGTTCAGACATGGAAACAAGCAAGAGAGAGAGAAGCAACAAAGTAATATTTGACTATGATAAAAGTGAGAAATACAAGGATACAGATAGTGGAATACGAAGTAGGGGTGATCAAAACCAAACCAAACCGAAACCGCAAAAAACCGCATTTGGTTCGGATTAGTTTGGGTCATCTTTTAACAAAACCGCACGGTTCGGTTTGGTTTGCGGTTTGTATTTTGTAAACCGAACCAAACCGAATCAAACCGCATTATGTTACAACCTAACTTTTACTTAACTCCCATCCAACCCAAACTTAAATTTATAATACCTTAACCTTATGATTACGAACAATTTTCTCATCCTTACACACATGATTTTAGTCCCGATCTTCTCAAATCTCTAATAGCATTATCGCGCCTTCTTTGCCACATACATCTTCCCTCTTTTTCTATAATCTCTACTCTCTTATATTCTTTCTTTTTCACTTTCTCATTTCTATGCAAATGTTCTCTATTTCAGTTTCGTTTTTATCGCACATCTTCTTCTCTAATCATTCAACTCTTTTGTTTTTTCGTTTTCACCTTCACTAATCTCTCGTCTCTTCTATTTTTTTGTTTCATTTTAATAATTTTTATATTGTTTTATACTAATATTTTATGTTTATTATTCTACTTTTGTCTAATTTAAGTTTTACAAATTAAATAAAAAGTTATTGTCAAAATATGACGAGTTTTGTTGTTATTCGATAGTGTATGAATGTCTAAATACAAAATTATGTTGTCATCTATATGTATATGTATGGTTAAATAAAATATTTATAAAAAACCGAACCAACCGAACCGAACCAAACCGCATTAGTTTGGTTTGGTTTGGTTCGGATTTTTTTTAAAAGCCAACCGAACCAAACCAAACCGCACGATTTTTTCTCTTGCGGTTCGGATGATTTTTTTCGTCAAAACCGCCCAAACCGCACCGCGAACACCCCTAATACGAAGTGTGACTAAAATATGTAGATGTCCATTCAAAATCAGATCAACTCTGGCGAAAGATGGATCTAGATGGAAGGTTAATGTAAAAAGTGGAGTTCATAATCATGGTTTACCTGATAGATTAGAAGGTCATTCATTTGTTGGTAAGTTGACCACAAATGAGAAGCAACATGTTGATTTGATAAAGAGCCATGTTCCACCTAGACACATATTGCTTTCCTTGTAAGAGCGAGATCCGGAGAATGTCACTCAGATCACACAAATATATAAGCATAAAAGTATGTTGCAAAAAGAGATAAGCGGTCCTAGAAGTGAGATACTACATTTGTTTAAGCTTATAAAGAGGACGCAAGTTATGTTTACTGGAGTAAAAAAAAAGATGACTCGAAAGTTGTGAGAGATATGTTTTGGGCCCATCCATATTCAATTTAGTTGTTGAATATTTTTTATTGTGTTAGTTATGGACAACACTTACAAGACAAACAAATATAGACAACCTTTGTTTGAAATTGTTGGCATGACATCGATCGAGTTCATATTTGCTGTTGCATTTGCTTATATGGATTCTAAGCAAACAGAGAATTGTTTGTGAAGAAAGATTTGTGTCCATAAGTGATTTTGACGAATAGAGATATTGCTTTGATGAAAGCAATTGAAGTTGTGTTTTCAATGACGATTAATTTTCTATGTCGATTTCACATTAACAAAAATGTTGACGCAAAATACAAGCAATATGTGGTGAATGACATGCAAAAGACGATTCACACATTATGGATGGAAGTTGTATGGGCTAGTGATGAGGTTGAGCATGATAAACTATTGCAACAACTTGAGTAGACATGTGTTGATTGTAGTGAATTTATTGATTACGTGTAAGACACATCATTGACTCCATATAGACAGAAATTTATTGGTGCATGGATTAATCGAGTGCTACATTTGGGTAAAACCACGATTAATTTATATGTACTTTTTTTTAGTATTTTTACCATGTATTTTTTTTTAGTATTTTTACTATGTATTATTTTTAGTATTTTTACTATGTATTATTTTTAGGGTTGTGTCTACGATTGGAAGTTAAAGTAGATGTTGGGGGACAATATAGGTGACATGGTCAAATGTTGACAGACTATGAATAACAACTTGAAGTTACAACTAGGCAATATTCAAGCTTCTTTTCAATTTTGTTATGAAGTTGAGCACATAAGTCCATTTTATGGTAATCCGCGTGGTTTAGTATCTTGAGCTGCTTTGAGACGCATTGTTGAAGATTTATTAAGGGTTGATTATGTTGGAACAAACAGGTAAATATGTGGTTGTACTCACAGAACATCTTATGGATTACCTTGTGCTTGTGAGTTAAGAAGATACAAACTTGGTGGTATACCGATACCAATAGACAATGTTCATGTTCATTGGAGGAAACTAAGTATGAAAGTTGAGTTGGAGGTAGATGTAGACGATGGTCAGAGGTGGATATGAGTAGTGCAATAGATAAATTGTGGAAAAGGTTTAGGTCACTAGATGTTGTTGGAAAAAGAGCAATAAAAAGTTGTTTGTGAACTTGCTTACCCCATAACGACTTCAATGTGCCCATCACCTAAGAAGATAAAAATCAAAGGAGAGGTGAAGAAGAAAAGGAAGAAACCCGTAAAATATGATGTTTATAGGGACTCCTTCGTATCATGAGTATAATGATTAAGCATCTCAATCTTCCCAGAGACAATCTGAACCATCACAAGTTTCGAAGAAGCAATCACAATCAAAGAAGCAGTTAATGTTGCACTAGTTCACTCTTCAATTTCCAAGTTATTTGACATAACTTTAAAGTATTTTTGAAAAGGTTCACTTGAGGAAAATAAGTTTAAAATAATTTTATGCGTGTGTGATTTAGTCACGTGCTTTTGCGAGAATGTCCGTTTGCTTTATAATATGTTCATTAAAATGCATTGAGGAAAACTTTCACAATTTTCATATACTTCAAGACTTGCTAGATGTTCCATTTTTTATAGACACTTGTTTGAGTTTACTTTAAATGAGGCTTGAGTTAAATTCCATTTGGTTGCAAGCATAAAAAAGTCAAATCAATCAAACCTTAATACTTTGGTTTGCATCTTTAACCACTTATGTTTGACTTTAATCATAATTAGACTTTTGATTGTCATTAGTTGTCATCATCAAAAGTTGATGTCCTTAAAAATATATCACTTTAGGTTAACTTATAAAATAAGGTTCCATAAAGTGAATTTCATGTGGGAATATGGTTGAGGGATGTTGGTGCGAGTGAGTTGTGTAGAGAACTAAGGGATAAAGTATGTGTGTGGTTGGGTGAGTTGCATGTTTGTTGATATGAGTTGCATGTTGACTCAATAAGCATGGTTGTTCTCGCAGATCAACTAGTTGTTGACTTGTAGAGAGAAATGAATTTGCAATAGATTTAAATTAAACGATATATTCTTGAATAGACTTAACTTCACAACCCATGATATAGTAGGACAATGAAAGATTGAGTCGGTTATTTCGACCCTTCCAATTTATTGCTTTTCAAGCCTCAAACATAATTATTGCATGTTGTTCTTTGAAACACATTGATGGACTCAATATTTCCTTTTTATTTTTTATAGAGTGGTCTCCTTCCTTCCGTACCGACTAATTCACCCGAGAGCATTACTGCCTCACGTAGTCTCCGAAAGTTGGTCCTAGGCTCCTTCAAACTCAAAATCTCAAGGAGAGTAAATCCTTGAGACCCAAACACCCTCTCATTAAACCAACCCTCTTAGGTTGGACTCAATATTTCCTAATGCCTGTCAAACTAAAGTTTGAGTTGATTTATTTAATGCATTTCTACAACTTGTAAATAGATCAAAGGAGTCGTTGAACTCCAAATTTCTGCATCCTCCATGCGACTAATATAAAACCTCTAAATAAATTGGTAAATAAAGTGTTCTTGTTAGTGTATGCATTTTGAATATTAACAAATTAAAAGGTGATAAAGTGAAGAACATTACATCTTTTGGCTTCATGTGATCCATAAGTGCCTGATACCAATTGGCATCATGTAAATGGGGCATTGATATTATTAGAAACATTATTTAAAAGTACTAAGCTTCTTGTTTGGCTTTTGAAGGAAATCTACTTTTCATAAAAACTACAACTGATACCTTCTCAAAATTATGGTGCAATTGGTTTAGAACCCACGGTAGCGGTGCTATACCGCTTTACCAAACACATGCTAAGTATGTTTGGAATCATGTTGCAACTCAACAAAATCACAATGCAATTTATTTTTACAGTGTAAATTGAGACGCTATAAGTTCAAGCTTCTACCAAAGACACATTATTTTGCTTGGAACACTAAGTTTTCTTCATATTTGGTTGCAACTGTTTAAACATGTGAATTTTGATTCTTGGGAGCTATTTCTTACATCATGACCATCACAAGATTTAGAACAAGACATTGCATGTAGTTACTACTTCCATTATTACTTAAAGTCACGCGTCACGCCAGCCAAATTACTTACATAAATTGATAATTTAGACCAAGTGACTGAGCATGATTTAATAAATATAATATAAGTTGTGTTAATATTTTTTGTCAAATTATAAATTGTTTTACAATTTTAATGAATAACTAAAGCTATTTTCGCATTTATTATTCTACTTTTATTAATTTGTATTTTTTTTAAATAATTGGTAAATAACAATTTAGTACAATTATTCATAATTTATTTTATAATAATAAATTTATTTTTTAATATAACTTATAATAAAAACGGAAGTAGTATAAACAAAATAATCAAGGGAGGGATCACTAGTGCATTTGAGGTCTATTTTGCAATTATAAAAAAAAAAGACATTTTGAAAACAAATAATATGAGAAAATGAGTGATGCATTGACAGTGTAAAATATTTTTACACTCTCAATCAATCACCACCTATGTATTCAATTAAACAATTTTTTTATTTAAAAAAAATTTAATGACATGACACATTTATGATTTTCTATTTGATGACAGTGTAAAATTATTTTTTAACTCAAATAATATATATTTTAAATATTTAAATTAGAAAATTTTTAATTAAGATAAATAATTCATGATTTGGACCTACCAATAGAAATGTTTTAGATAAAACAATTAAGTCATACCATTTTTAAGTTGTCACTTGTATTTTTAGCAAAATGATTAAAAATTTCCAAATGTGATGTAATGGGTGGTTGGTTGTGGGCCACGCGGCGAATGAACTGTAAACAAGGGTGATAGAAAGGAAACAAATCCCAGTGTCGGTGATGCATTCTGCTAATACTCATACATTAGTGGAACTCTACCCCCTGCTTCATTATCAGATCACATCTTAAAAACTTGAATTCAAATTACACAAATAAAAAACGCGTGTAATCGGTTGCATCGCACTTACAAACTAGACATTCCAAATACAGCAAGTCAAAATCATCTTCAATTTCTACACCGATAATAATAACAATTAATTAACAACACTTACTATTGCAGCGAGTGTGTTCGTTCTACTTGCATTACATTCACATTCACATTCGCATTATCGTTTTCGCAAATCTAGGGTTCGCATTTCTTCATCCTCAGATCTAGTAGATCCCTTTCGAATTGCTATTTTCTTCGAATGCCGCTTCTGTGATATTTGCGAAAATGCATATTGTCGCTCCTTTTACTCCCGGTCAGGTACGTTTTCGGTTATGCATTTTCTCTCAGATCTTGCACCGTTTTCTGTTATCGCACGTGATTCGAAGTTTATACGCTAATTTGATGTGAGTTACTGATTGTTGTTCTGTTATTATGATGATTTTAGGTTTCGTTCTTGCTCGGGATCATTCCGGTTATTATAGCATGGATTTATTCCGAGATATTGGAGTATCGGAAAAATTCTTTGATGAAATCGTAAGTTTGATTGATCGGTTATTTCTTTGTAACGTGATTTTTTAAGTTTTTTTTCGATTGACTGTAGAATTTGCTGTGTTGTGTTATCCGTTGAGGAGTTAAGTGGTTAGACACTTCATGAGATGATTAGCATTGTTGGCTAACGTAATTTAACTTTACTTTTTGGTATAAACTTTCTTTTTTAAGCAACATATTTCATAACTTAATCTAATTAGAGTTTAATTGATATGCACTAACGGTTTACAATAATTTTAAAATTTAAGAGTGATTTAGTGGAAAACATGTGGATGATTGGTTGACGGTGTAAAATTATTTTATACCTGCATATCCTATTTTCTCTTATAGTTTTTGGCTGATTAAGTGGTAGTGTTTTGAGAGAGACAAAATCTTGTTGGAAGGTTCTCTCAGGAATGTTTCTTTTTTATCTAATGTGTTAAGAAGCGAAGGAATTAGTAACTTGTTGCTTGTATTTCTAATGGAAGTTGTTCTGTATTTTAGTAGGCACTCCGAGATAAACTTAGCTGAATTGAGTAGTGATGTTGTTAAAGATGAAGACAGAGCAGTTTTATTGGAAGCAGGATCTCAACAACCAGTATCCCCTACTCCGAAAGCTCGAAGCTTATCTACCTCACCATCAATTATCCGGTAGTGATTCATCTAGCTTTTGTTTTTGCTTGAGTGAATTGTGGTTCTGTACTTCTGTTTTTGCATAAATGAAGACTTAGTACTTGTCCGTTTATTATTTCTTCAGATTCCTCTTGATGGATGAACATTTCCTTATTGAAAACCGTTTGACACTTAGAGCCATGTAAGTGAATCGTTTTATTTATATGACAAGATATTTACTTGTGGGGATCAAACTACTAACTTCCATTTCCTTCATTCTTCCTCTGTTATAGGTCTGAATTTGGTCTTCTTTTGGCTTACTACTATTTGTGCGATCGCACGGATTTCTTTAACTCATCAAAAAAGGTTAACATTTTTACCATGTTATTCCTTTTTGTCTTTTTATTGATGCCTGGATCTGAACATGTTATTTAATAGTCAGTTCCTTAAGCAAATATTGCAGGGTGACATTTTAGCTAGATCCCAGCTGTTTTCTTCATCATGTTTCATTGTACTTGCATGTTTTGAATTGTTGCACCTCATATTTTGTTTATTTGGGTAATGATTGATAGACACTCACCTATGGCTTTCCTATGTTAGGTTTTAAACAGTTATAGGGCAAAATATTTTTGTACTTATTGAACTTCTATCATAATACTTCCAAATATTGGATGTCCATTTTCTTAATTTATATGGAAAAATTGTTGGAAATTCCGCCTTCATTGCGGTCCATCCCTAGTCGCCTAATTGCGACCCATCCCTAGTCGCCTAATTGCAGCATTTGGCCTGCCTAATTGCAGTCTCCAACCCCGCCACTGTGCTGGGTTTGAAGGGGTGCGTTTAGTCCCACATTGCTTTGAGATATGGCCTGTGTAGGGTTTATAAAGTTTGGGCAGCCCTCACCTTATAAGTCGATTTTGTAGGGATTAGTTAGACTTAGACTCAATCACACATTCTAAGAGCATAGTAATTGGTTGTGTTATGGAGATAAAATGTAATTAGTTAAAAAGTTGAAGTTAGTAGAGGTATTCGAAAAGAAACACTCTAGTCTTACTGTATATCTCTGGTTTTAGTCTCCCCCTATTTTGAATATCAACATAGATTTCCCCTGAATTTTCACGATTTTGGATTACTTGGATGGCCATTTTAAATTAGGAAAAATATTTAAGGGGGTCGGACCATTTTTTGGGAAGAGTTAACTGCCAAAAAGATTGAACTCAATAGCTGAGGGGGGAGGGAAGATTGAAAGAGAAAAGAGAAAGGTTTGAATTACTTGTTGCATTAATACAGGTACAGATTACCACCTTAGAAGCAAGTATCCAATGCATTGTAATGTTCATAGGCTAGCAAAATTTAGTATTCCACATTGTGTGTTTTGTCCATAAAAACATTAGTGTATATATTATTTGCAAAACATACTTTTCATGCACCTTTCATGCATTACTAATATGCTGTTTTTGTTGACGATCATCTGTTTTTACAGAGTTACAATAGGGATCTATTCATCTTCCTTTATTTTCTCCTCATCATAGTTTCAGCAATAACTTCATTTACAATACATCACGACAAGTCACCATTTTCTGGGAAACCCATACTTTACTTAAATAGGCATCAGACTGAAGAGTGGAAAGGCTGGATGCAGGTTAGTCTCTTTTTCAGTTCATATTTCTGAGATAGTCTCTTTGTTAATGGAAATACTTTAAAATCCATGTATACTATATATGAAGCACATTTAGTTTTGGCCTTATATTCCAGACTTTTTTCATTGCGTCTTGATTACTCAAATCTCATGAGACTAACATTCCACATTTCTACCATTTGACATTTACACAGGTATTGTTTTTGATGTACCATTATTTTGCTGCAACTGAAATCTACAATGCAATCCGTTTGTTCATTGCTGCATATGTTTGGATGACTGGGTTTGGAAACTTCTCATATTATTATGTTCGTAAAGATTTTAGCATGGCTAGATTTGCTCAGGTATGCCTATTCTTAGAATTATATATTGTTTCTATTCACATTTGGTTTGGTTTGTACTGACTACTGACTGTAACATCTTCCTTCTTTTTCTGGTTGAACAGATGATGTGGAGGCTTAATTTCTTGGTATTGTTCTGTTGTGTTGTACTTAACAACAGTTACATGTTATACTACATCTGCCCTATGCACACTCTTTTCACTCTTATGGTTTATGGGGCACTCGGTATTCTCCACAAGTACAATGAGATTGGGTTAGTCATTGCTGCAAAATTTTTTGCTTGCTTCTTGATTGTTATCTTAGTATGGGAGATACCCGGAGTCTTTGAATGGGTTTGGAGTCCGTTTACTTTCATGCTCGGTTAGTACTCCCTCTGTTCCTTTTAAGTTTTGTTTTTTTTGAAGTTTTTGTTCCTTTTATATGTCGTTTTGAAAGTTTTAGTAGTATTAATTGTTGTCTTGTCAAGATTAAGCCCCACTACTGATTGCAAAGAGAGAAATATGTGAAATGAAATAAAAATAGTTAAAGATATTACAGGAAAAGACCAATAATTTCATCAGAACTAACAAAATTGACTGGTTTTCTTATTTGTAATTATTAATATTAAAATGACAATTAAAAATGAAGGGAAGTAGGTAGTGACATTTTTTATGTTTGGGTGCATGCTTGAAAGCACAGAAGATCATGCTGACAATAATGCTTCTTTGGACTTACAGGTTATACTGATCCTGATCCATCTAAATCACAATTTCCCCGCTTGCATGAATGGCATTTTCGCTCAGGGCTTGATCGCTATATATGGATAATTGGAATGATATATGCTTACTATCATCCAACTGTGAGTTTCTCATTTTAAGTTTTTGAAATAGCCAAGGCAAATTTATCATTCACCTCCATCCTCTCTAAGATTAGTGATTATTTTGGAGTGGCTGAATATGGCTTGGTTGGGATAATCCTTCTAGCTTGTAGGAGTTTCTAAATGAAATAAAATTATTGATATCCACTTTTCAGAAAGTCCATATAAGCTGATGGCGGAGATACGCTAAATGAGAGCACTTCTAGGAAAAAATGAGATGCAGATAATTTCAAAATATATGTGAAGCTGTTTAAAAAAAATCTTAGTTCTTGCATGATTCTTAATATTTTTTTCCCTTAGTTCTTGTTTCTGGAGAATTTATCCAAATAATCTCTATGTCCGGTTTCTGCCTCTTTTCCTTTTCTTTTTCTTTTTTCATTTTAGTTGACTTCAGTAGTAACTATCACATGATATTATAGGTTGAACGATGGATGGAGAAATTGGAGGAAACTGAAATCAAACGCAGAATATCAATCAAAGCTGCTGTCGTGCTAATATCTTTAGTGGTATAATATATATATTTTTAATTTTTGAGTACAATGTTGTTGAACTAATATACATTTGTTTTGTTTTATTTTTGTGACCCTAACCTGCTTGAAATAATTTCTAGATGGGTTATTTTTGGTTTGAGCATATATACAAGCTTGACAAGGTCACTTACAACAAATACCATCCTTATACCTCTTGGATTCCCATAACGTATGCCTATGTTTCCTTGATGCATCATTTTTGGGCCTTGAGCCATTCAATACCTTTCTAGTGTTTAACGTGCCATTTATTTATTTTACAGAGTTTACATATGCTTGCGCAATGTTACACAAAGTTTTCGTAGCTTTTCGCTGACTCTTTTTGCGTAAGTTGTCTTTGTACACCATAACTTTATTAGCCTCTCTCTTGCTCCTTTCACTTAGCATACATTTAAAGATTAGCCTCTCTCTTGCGTAAGTATTTATGTATTCCATTATGGTAACTACTTTGTTTAAGGTTATTAATTATGAACAAATTTTCTATTGCTTCTATTTTCCTAGATGGCTTGGAAAGGTTACACTGGAGACTTACATCTCCCAGATTCATATCTGGTTAAGGTATTCAGAAGCTGATTTCTTGCTTGTAGCTTTTATTGGGGCCTTACTAGAAATAGTTCATATTTTTCTTGATAGATTTGAGAGGTGTTTGATACCCACTGAAATGCCCAACGATCTTAGATTTCTAGACATGAAAATACCTAGATCAAGGATGATAGGGAACTTAGAACTCACTTGCTTGGCACGGTATCACATAGATTCCTAAATTCTTGAATGCGCTTGTTTGGTTATGCCTTTCAATGTCATGTAACTTTGAATTCTGTTTTTTGAAAGACTGAATTTCTCGAAACACTATTTTCCAATTTGTACGTATGAATCTTGCAAAAAACAATTGTTATACATAAATTTACCTTTGCATAAAACTATCAAATATCTACTAGAATTATAACAATGAACTAAAATAATGCATTGTTCTACAAATAGGATGAACCAGTAGTTACTATTAAAAACTCAGCTTTTCAGTTAATCCTTTTAATATCTTAATGAATGTCAAAAGGGGGGAAATCCTTGACAAACATGCATAGGCACAAGCGCAGAAGGATTTATGTATGCATGCCCAATGCTACTTTTGTATGTAATTTATTTATTTATTTATCCTAATGACATAATTGTTCTTTCTTTGATTGGTTGATTTCAGATCAGGCATTCCAGATGGTCAACCCAAGTTATTGCTTTCCCTGATCCCAGACTACCCAATGTTGAACTTCCTGCTTACTACTTCCATATATGTTGCAGTAAGTAAACACCACCTATGGATTTAATTTCTGTATTTTTATTTATTCTGGTTTTAAAGTTCTACTTGCCTGCAGATTTCCTATAGGCTCTTTCAGCTGACCAATACACTGAAAAATGCATTTGTGCCTAGCAAAGATGACAAGCGTCTGCTACACAACATAATTACAGGGACAACAATCTCTGTTGTTTTATATTCATTATCCTTTGCCTTCCTTACGATACCCCAAGTCTTGGTAAGTATTATTACACTGACTTGATATGGTCTGAGTAAGGTTATTATCCTTGCATCCTTGTCATTTTCTGTCAACTATTTTAAGTTGATGATTTGTTCATGCTAACATACACAACACATAAGCTGGGAATATGATTTTCATACATGTAAATGAACACAATTTGAGGGTAACACATGATAATAGGGACAATAAAGTGATAATTCGGATGGCAGGAAAGTGACAGGAACTGGTATTTTAATTACAGAGAAATAGGGACAACCCTACTTATAAAGATAGAAGATTGCTTCCTATACCTCTTGATAACCTGTTGGCCAGAGAATCAAGTATACCTCTTTTCCATGAGAATCAAAAGACTGACTTAATTTTGGAAATTCCACCCCTGCCCTTCCTCTCTCCCCCTCATACGCATTCCTTATTAATTCTTAACATGGTATCAACAAGAAGGCCCCACTCTGCAAACCTTGTTCAGCAGTTCATGTAGTGGAAGCTTAGTCCCCTAGTCAAGTGGTTTTGTTGTTGGACGGATTGCCTCTCCATCATAGTATTGTCTACCTTTGTCCGAGTTTTGTGGTCTAGTAGTTTAGGTGGGGAAGTTTATTTGAGAAACCCTGACCCAAAAACTCTGCTATTATTGAAAACTCGTCCCTCACTGTGCTAGAATCTGAGGATAGTGGATCCAACAGCAGTAGGGGCTTGGTTGCACTAAACAAAATCCTAACCTACATGGCTCCCCTTCGTTTCCACCTCTTAGTTTCCAGCGCCAGTTCCACTTCTGCTTTATTCTGCTTTTATTCCTCTCTCATGCGACCCATTGCAACATTTTTGACCCTTTTCTTAACTTTTCTTTCCCTTTTTACCCAGAAGATCTTTTCAAATACACTTCAATTCTATACTATTTTTTGCATCTGTTCCTTCTCTTCTACTCCACTTCCAATTTCCATGAGCATTTTTCTTAACTAACCAAGTCCTTCCAATTTCTACAGCAGGAAGATAGGAGATAGAAGGGAAAAATGCGTCTGTTACTTCTCTTCCACTCCAGTTCCCTAACTAACCAAAACCTTCTAATTTCCAATGTTCCATCATCCACCATACCCTTTGTAGCATTTTTCTCCTACTATTTCTGTTTCCTCAATTGGTTTCTCACCTTGCTTGTGATTGTGATACCATGTTCTTTTTTCTCCTCTCACTATAGTTCTGGTTCTTGATTTCCTTCAATCTTCTTGCTCTCATAGTTTTAGTATCCTTTATTGGATCTTAAGACAAGCATCCTTCATTAATCTTTTAAAACATGCAACCTCTTTCCCCAACTCTCCAAGAATGTCAAGAATCTGGTTATGTATTTTTGAGGAACTTTGACAACTCATGAATCCATCCATGTGCACTCCCTACAGCTCCATGATTGGAGCACTGATGAGATGATATTCATCCATGACAAGAGAGATTCCCTCCTAGTTCCTCCCTCTTATTTACTTATTTCTACAACTTAGCATAATCCTCTGCTATCCAGCTAACTAAGTGTTTTCTATCTGAAAGCTGTATGCATTCATGCACGCCCTATAAATAAGTTGCTTACATACAGTAAATAAATATGCAATCTGCTTTTGTTCAATAATTTGAATTTTATATTTGCATCTAGCTGCATTATGCATCTATCTAAATACTCGTAAATTTGCAGGTTTGAGTATTTAAACATGTATAGTATATGTTGCGCAAGTTTCCATGAACACTGAAAAAAGCTGTGCAACGGCTGCGGTTGGGTTGTCAAGTATTTAGAAAAAGATGCAAGTCTTCATACCCATACTCCCCCAACACCCAAAAAAAATCTACAAAATGAAGAAGGAACCCTTTCTTTCTAATAGGTGTTAGTTGCTGCAATTTTAGAAAATTGTATAAAAAATGGGTGAGAAGAGGGCGATGGATGGTATGTCTTTTGTTAGTTATGCAACATCATTCTTTTTGCTAGTGTTGTAAAATAATGTCTCTAATACCATTTGCCATTATGTCAAGTCTTTGATTGGTAGTTATGAGGGAAAGAGTTGGAGGAAGGGAAGATATAAGAATCCCTCACTTTCTCTGGGAGTGTTCTTGAAGGGGTTAAATTAGAATACTTAGTAAATTTTTGTTCAGTTTATCACGAAAAGAATTAATGAATTTGAAATTTTATTCAAAGACCTTCAAAACTTTTCTTCAGTGAATTTGAAATTAATGTACTCGTGTTTATAAACATGACATCAATTAACACAAAAATTATGAACACGCAACCTTGTGTTGATCAACTTATTTAGTGTCCAGACAGAGAAAAAAAAACTTATTTTAACGTCTCCATCGCAAATGCCCCTATCAAACAGAATTACGTTTCTTGACCGTGACCCTTGCACTCTTCGTACTTGATGCCATACATAATAAGAAAGTCACTTATTTTTATAAGAAATTACGTAAGAAAATTGCAAAGAGGACAATAAGCAGCTTATAGAGCATATTCTTAATAAAAGAAATATTGCTTAGCATATTCTTTTTCTGCTACCTCTACAGAGGTTCCCAATCTTCAATAACCTACAAACAATAAGTCATAAAAAATATATACAAGTGCATTACATCAAGCATAATCTAATATGAATAATCATCGTAACCAGATTATACACTAATTAATTAACTACAATTTGATCTTCCTTGCTTTCTAATTTCCTAGCTTGGAACAATGACACTGGAAAAGACATGGACAAACCAACCAAAGACTTGAAGGTAACAAACGTCCCCCCTTTAACTGGCTTGACATAAATCTCATTCAAAGTAAACCAAACCAAGAAATCTCTAGCCTTCACACCAGTAAGTTTCTTGATCTTGTTTGGCTCCATATAAGCAGTAACAACTGAATCATAACCAACAACAATATTATCAAACTTACTCTCCATCTTCTTCCCAAGCTTGAGCCAAACAAAGCCTAGTTCCTTCACATGCCCACATTCTTCAATGTCTTGTATGGTTAATAATCCATCTGGTAGACCTTTTTCTGCCAGCAATAGAGAGAATTTCTCCCTGCAAACTTTGTCACCATAATACACCTCTGCTCTGGCTTTCAACTCTTCGGTTACCAAAGGCATTGCTTGAAGGTTTGTGTATTAAACAAAGGTTTTGGTGTTGGTGGTGATTATTGGGGGTGCTAGAACATGAAAATACATATATAGGACCGAACAGTTTTTTTTGTTAATAATATATATTATGTTGGGACCAAATAGTTCAAGGTTCTTCTTTTCTTACCGAACAGTCTAGAGATAAATTTAAGAGGTTTATATAACAATCTTTTTGATGCTGTCTATTCTATTATATATCCTAAGGAAACTAGAATGTATTATATGATTGTTTAAGGTTTTGTTTTACCAAAGTTTATAAGCATATTCTCCCGATTTCTTAATAGATATTTTTAAATTTTTTTTTTTTATAATCTTCTTCATATGTTGAAAAGTTAAATATTGTAAATAAAAAATAATCTTCACTACTGTAATTTATATATATAAACTAGTGGGAAACCCGTGCGTCCGCACGGGTTCTGGTGTTGGTTTGTGTATCGTTTTGCCAAGAATAAAAAATGAGAAAAAAAATTTGAATCCATTAAAAAAATTAGAATAGGTGAATGAATTTCTTATTAAATAAATATATGAAATGGGAAAAAAATTAGAATAGGTGAATGAATTTATTAGTATATATAACAATGGAATAAACATGGGTTGATATTAAAAAATTGTAGAAATAAAAATAATGGGGTGAGTATTTAAATATTGAGTTATAAATAATTAAGGAGAGAAAAGAAATAATTAAAATGTTTATGTAGTCAAAATTAGTAGAACCTATATGTCAATAGTTGGAAAAAAAAATTGAAATACAAAAAGGGCAATTAAAAAACCAGTAATAGAGTTTATAAAAAATGAACTTGACATCACAAAGTAGTAAAGACAAATATTCCCAATTAGTAATGTATGTCATATAAAAGTTGCAAAAATTTTGTTTTTGTTAAAAAGGACAAAAAAAATATTACCTTTAATGGGCCCAACATAAAGATATTAGGCTAAATATAGTATTAATGGGCCCAAGACCTATGCATGCAATAGAAGAACATAGAAGAACATAGAAGGTTGGAACTTGGAAGCATAAGTTCAGTTACATCTTTTCCCGACAAGTTAGGGTTTCTGGAAGGTGAGCCAAAGTTTGTCGTCGGAGCAACCATCCTTATTCGCGGTTCAATGACGGAATCCGGGCATATCAAATCCCCCAACGGTTAGTTGCATGTATTTCTATTGTTCTGATATTGTATTAGTTATGCAGATTTTGCCTAAATGTGAGCAGCTTTCATGGGTTTATGTTGTTATGAGTCTGATGCTCATCTTTGTCGTTTTAATGTCTCCATATCTTGTTGAAATATCAGGACCAAAGAACAACTCCGAATGGAGGACAACTGGGAAAGGCTCAAAATAAGTAGTTTCAAAATATAATCCTTACATAAGATGACCCAAAATAATAGCAGGCAAGATAATATTTTCAACTATTTTTCAATCTTCACTAATTTCCTGGTGATTCTGGCTGGTTTCTTAAGTTTAGTCGAAGACAAATCTCCTTCGCTGTGTGTTGCATGACATGTAGATTCAATGGATGGATCGGGGCTCTGTCTTTTTGCCGTAGGTGTGACCGGTTCACCGTGCAATTTGGAAGTTATTTCAGGATCCTGCAGTTAAAAATAAGTGAGAATGAAGTAAATTGATGGCGGTTAATAAGTGGCATTTGTATAGGACTCAAAACCACACCGTAACAATGTCGGAATCATCAACAGGAACAGCCTCATCAACACTCTCTTTTATCTAAAAAATCACAAATAAAAGAAATTCATAAATAAAAGTCGAGATGTATTCAACAAAATTAGAAGACAATATTAGACGCAGAGCAAGACAAACGTTACATGGTTCACTGGGGCAGAAAGCTGTTGTGAATTAACTGTAGTCGCCTCCACCCATTCAGATTTTAGTTGATCCACAACAGGTTTATCTTTCACTAACATGATGACCGAGCAATTAGACCAATCTGGTTGCCACTTGACCTTGAAGGCAAGTTCCTGTTCAAGGAGCTTGTCGAGTGCCAGGGGAAAATCGAGGGGATCAAATATTCCAGCCTACATAACAATGAAGAAATGCACCGTGAGTAATTATATGCAGTAATTATACACCCTTGTTGTACCGGTATGCTATTAAAATCATGTGCCAAAAAGAAGTTGGTACCTGAAACATTGTTTCGCGCATATGAGCAGCCGAGACTTCCAATAGGTCTTCACTCTCCTTGTCCCATAAAACAAACTTGCATTTTGTACCAGCATGAAGAACACCCACCTCTATTTTATACCTAAGTTTGAAGCGTTACAATTGTAAGTTAACAATAAACAGACAAAGATGTTGTGTAAAGAAGTTGATGAAACAATATTTTGGTGTTTATACCTGAAAATGGCAGTTTCAGTCTCATGTCCCTTGACACACTTGTACGGAGGTCTATCACCAGTGACTTTATTTGGGCACTCATGGCATGCCTGGTAGTACCAGCCATATTTTGAAGCAACAATTTTTGCAATTGTAGCAACCGTGGCACAAAAAGTAGTCTGAATTTACAACATTGCGGTAAACAGAAAATCAAATATAATAAAAGTTAGACTATATATGAAAAAAAATAAAAGACAGATTAGTACGTCTTTGAGTTTAACTATCTGCTCAAGTGGAAGAAGAACAACATTAGACAACAACTTTTGGGTAGGTGATTGGCGAGAACTATATGAGTTTTGCGACCTTCCCTGAGACTGATGACTGAGAAGGCCTGAGACAGCCACTATAGTATCCTGTGTAAGCCTGAAGACGAAAAAAACATTGTCAGATTTAACAACGAAACAACGAAGGATGATACAAAGTGCAGGAAATTGTAGTAAATTAAATCAGTACATTTTGGCAAATTGTTTGATTGTCTCCACGTCTTCATTAATAGCCAATTTGGTGACATTGTAAGTGTTGGTAACAGATAGAGGATATTTGCCTGAAAAGACAAAATAAGTGAATAACATTATGTACTTGAAAACATAAAACACACTTTATGAACCGTAGGAACCAGTACGGGAGTATTTTATACCAAAAGCTTCTTTGACCTTTGCATATTGAATCATAACCACAACAGGAATTGCAGTATCGACCTGCTGTTCAACGTAGTTCATAAACTGCACCGCGTACGCCTCCCATAACGTAACCGTGATAGTGTTGTTGCTACAGAAATGCACATATAACCATCAGTAAACATATAAGATATAAAGGGCTACCATAATCTTGCATGAAAGGTAACAATCAAACTTTAAACCTCAAGTCGCGAATGACAAAGTTGACCTGTTGCTTTTTACTTCCAACCTGGACCTGTGTGTACCCAATTTCATCAACCACTCCGATAACATCTGTACAAGTCATTGGGAAAACGTGGATCAGGTTAAACCAAACGTGAGATGCAGAGTTCTACATAGAGGATGAGTGACTCCCAAAACGTAAATAGAGTTTAACCTAAAAGTTGATCCTTATTCCATTTCCCAGTTAAAATATCAAGAAAAGGAGTGAGTCTGCAAGCCTTTTCCTGAATCTGATGCACATTTCTATCCCCAACTTTTGTCCCACCAGTAAATCTAAGGAGGTACTTGTGAGCAGAAGGTTTGAACAGCAGATCATTCAGCTGAACTTGGAAGTTCGCAATAGTGTAAGTATCATTAACAACAAACACCGAATCAAAATTTTGCCTGTAAACGGGAGGTACGATAACATGGATATCACTTCCCTATATAAAACAAAAGAAAAATAATCCATCAATATACAATAAACCATAAGAATGTTGCCTACAGGAAGCGATAAAAAACACCAAAAATACACTCTTTAACACCTCCATGCAACCAAATATAAACTTATTAGAACAAAGACACACGGTTTCCACAAAACAAAAGAGGAATACAAAATATTCGACATTAACGCTTCCCAATAACCCAATCTCAACCTTCCAAAACCAATAATATAGCAACTCACGAACCGTTTATACGAAAACAACGAAAAATGATGGCTTTTCGTAAAAATGTTGAAACTAACCTCAGAATCATAAACAACCATTTCAAAATGTTCCCTGTTGTTAGAGATGACACTCCACTTGTGATGTATTTTAACAGCAACTTTCCAAAGTTCCTTTTCATCGTTAACATCAGAGATCTTTTCCAACGGTCGTGCCATCTTCTTGCCTCAACTTAGGGTTCAAACAATGGTTGGCTACAGTTTCGGTGGCAGAAGAAGTTTTTCAATGGTTTTTAGGGTTTGAAAGGTGGAGGTTGAGAGAACGGTGAGTGACAGAAGAGGAAGAGGGAGAAAGTCTCCAAGATTGCATATGGGATTGTGATTGGAAAGCAACATTGGGAGTAAGGAAAACATGGAAAAGGGTGCAGATTGTGTCTAGAGGAGCAAATTGCTTTACCCGGTTCGGTTAGAGTAGAAGCATAAGGACAAATAGTACACAAGTTGACCAATAGAAAGAGCAAAATAAGCAACTAACAGTTAGATCTTGGCCAAAGTCAGAATTTAGTCACCAAAAGTAAATTTTGGACACAATTTAACCCCCAAAATAATAGGTGTAATTTTTTAACAAAAGGGCAAATATGTATTAACCAGGTACTTGTATTTTCTTATTTTATAGATATTTATTTAATGTTGCTAATTTTAATAATATATATCTTTAATTTTATTTTTGACGACTATCAGCGTTATTCCTTATTTTTGTCAATATTCTCTCCTCTTCTATTTTTTTTAAGGAAAACATCTTTTTCATATTCTTTGTTAGAATGGTATCATTCATTTTTGTATACCGATTATTTAAAGCATAAACAGCAGATATTCTTATTAAAAAAATGACATATTTGAAATGGATACGTAATTTTTGGTGTTGTGGATAATGAATGAAAGTATTAAAAATATTTTAAAAGATGACATATTATAATAATATTAAAAAGAAATATATATTATTAAGAGAATTTCTCAATTCTTTCTATATATTTTTTAAGATCTCTAAAAAAATTCTATTTTAATCATGTCCGAAAAGATTCCGAAGTTTATTACAAAATAAATAGGAAAACAACTCCGCAAAAAAACAAAAAAATTACGAACCAAATAAATTACGAGAAATAGCAAATGATCTTTGCTAAATTCGTAAAAGATAAAGTTGGAATTAGTAATTTTTTCTAAAACCGTCCATTTTCAAATCAAAATCTTAATATTCCAAACTGTATTATCGACATTATATCCATCATTCCGAAAGTAAATACAATTACGTAATAGCCTAATAGACCAAGAAGTTGCAAGGGAAATAACTCTCAATTTTCCCTCCTTAAGTTTCTTTCCTTTAAATAATCTTCACCACTTTACAATTGAAAAAAGAGTGATCCCTATTCTCCAAATCTATACCACAAAAAGCGCACTTTAAACTATTTAAAGGAAAGACACTACCTATAATATTCAAAAGATTCTTCGTTGGAAGTCTATTCACAAAAAGTCTCTAGCAAAAAAAGCCTTGATTTTGTAAGGAACTTCCAAATTCCAAACCTTGCGCATCACGTCATCATACCTATTCTAGGGCCCAAAAGGAGTACGGAAATTAGCGTAAAAGTCATAACAAGAAGATACCGAAAAAACTCCGACGGGTCCGCGGTCCATCACATCTTGTCATGATCGGACTCCACCACCCCGATACTTCTTAATTTTGAATAGAGAGATGTGAGGGATGCCCAATCAACCAGGTTCAACAAGAAATCCCTAATGCCAAAATCTCCCAAAAACCACAGATTGTCGCGCCAACCCCCTTACCGGCTACCGACACTTTTTTCAAGCAAGATATCACATAAAGATCCGAAAACTCCTCACACAAACTAGTCTCCTCCAACCAAATAGCTTCCCATAATGGAGTATGAAAGCCATTATCCAATCCAAACTTACACAAAGCCACCATCAGATCCTTACTAGATAAAGCACCTATCTTTATAATATCCTTCCACCAAATAGATTGAGAAAGAGGAACAAAACCACTACCAACACCACAAGAAGTCTTCATGGAAATGTCGCCGTACCGAGCTTTCAGCAAACATACCAAAGATTATCAAAAAAATGACTTTTGTTGATATTCGTTGAATAATTCCCCGTTTTGTGTATAAATAAGTATACTTTGTGAATAGTTGTATTTTCAAATAATTTTATACCTTTTGATAGTTTTTGTCTTTTTGTAGGTATTCTTGTGTATTTGGAGCATGAGCAATAAAGTGTCGAAGACACGACTTCAAACGCGCGATTTTAAGCAACGAAACCAACTCATCAACGAATAAGGCTCAAAATCAAAGAATAATAAATCATCAATTTGGTTGATATTTTGTCACTGTTAGATAATAAATTGAATAACCTTTCCACCGCTTCGAACCGGGCGCAAATCGGAGTTACGGTTCTCAAGTTATGGAAAAAACACTTGTGCTGATTTTTTCATGACAGCATAGTGGGCGCGTAGCGCCCTCCTGCGCGCGATGCCTACTGTACCAGATTCAAAAGTGCATAAATAGGGGAAAAATATATTTTTTTAGGTTATGGTTTTGGGGTATTTGTTCCTAATCCATCAAACCTTCATTTTTTTGGTCTAGATAGCTTAGAAAACACCATTGGAGCTTGCATTTGGATGATCGGAGGTGGATTGCTCATCAATCGGAGCTGACAACCCGTGAGATGTTTGGTTTATATTCTTCTCTTCTCTTTGTATTTCTCTTTTGTTGAGTTTGTATGTAAATTACTCTAAACCCATGGATGTTTGTTACTCTTTCTACTAGTTGTATAAAGTTTGCTTTACAAATCTTAATCGGTGTTTTCTTGATCTTTTTGCTTAAATGCTGTGGATTTGTGTTGTTGTAGAAATAGACAACACAAATATTGATTAGAGGGATATCTGTTAGCTTTAGATTCTATAGATAGGATTGGGGTTAACATCTACATAATATCTAAGTTTAATGTCTCTGTGTTGTTCGATCGGTTGAGACATCGTCGAAGGAGCAATATGGTTGAACTCTCGTCGGTGTTGTAGAAATGGACATTGATGTGAGGGATATGTGGTGAATCTGATGAGTATTGTAGATTGAGTGCAGCGGAGTGATAAATCTAAGTTTGTGAGGAGTAGTTTAGATTCGAACCATATAAGTTATTCTCTATCAAGAATGAATTCTTTTTATGTTCATATGTTATATTTTCCTTGTTTACTTAACACCCATTTAACTCAAACTCAAGAACTAAGAATCCATCGAACGACATTTCGGTTGCACTGATCCATGTGGACACGATAATTTTCCGGATAAATACTTCCAAAACTTTTGTTGCTTGCCGCTTTACCGCTTCAACAGGTGGGTTATTATGTTTTTTCTTACTTTTAGGATAATTTATTACTTTTGTAAATAATACTTTTGGCGAAAATAATATACATTGTATGTTGGAAGAAAATTGATTTATGCCATTTCCCTTAGGTTGTGATGATAACAAAGTATTTAATGAACAATTAGGTATACTAACATATGTTCAAGTGTGCATGATCATTAGTCAAAGAATTTATCGAACTCTGACTCTAATAGAAACATTTGAAGAGAAGCGTGAGACTCAAATTATGAAAGATCAGAATCTGACGATTCAAATTCTGAATGATAAGATTATGATGTCTCACAACTAGGTAACCCGATTTCTGGTGGAAACTCATACTCTGAAGACCATGTGCAAAGGAACTCAACCTTTGACCCAGACACGGTTTAAAAATAGGAAAAAACCGTTTGAAAAAAAAATATTAAAAGAGGGACTAATATGACTCCGTTATATTTTGTAAGGCATAATGACATTTTTTCTCAGGGACTAATTTGGACTCACCCTTTTTCGTGAGGGACTAAAATGGGTCTTCACTGACACTCCAGTCACTGTTCAAAAGTAAGAAAAAACCGGTTTGAAAACAAATATTAGTAGAGGGACTAACATGTCTCGGTTAAATTTTGTAAGGGATTTAATAGGATTTTTTTCTCATGGACTAATCTGACCTCTACGGTTTTTATGAGGGACTAAAATGGGTATTCACCCTTCTTTTTATTTCTAAATTTAACATCTATAGATTGTTCTTCGTAATGAAGATCCTTGTAGACATTGATCTACGAGTAGATGTGAACGTATCTAAGAGATATCAGCTGTAGACTCTTAATTTTAATCTTCATCTTTTAATTCTTTCTTTTGCTACTATTTAATATAATTGAACTTAGAGAATTGATTGTACGATTTACTATAAGTAAGAATCAATGCTTAAAATTGATGCATATTATTATACTATATTTGTAACTATGTGGATGTCAACCAATTGAAAAATAAATTCATACTTTATAAATGGTGGTCTGATAAACGTATAATGTGAATGCAGACAGGACCCGTGTGATGACACGAGTATCTTTATCTTCTTTTAATTAAAATTTGTATTTTTTAAGATTAAAATAAAGAATTTTGTTTATATATATATATATATATATATATATATATATATATGTATATATATATATATATATATATGTATACATACATATATATGTATATATGTATACATACATATATATGTATACATATATATACATATATATGTATATACATATATATGTATATATATGTATACATATATATGTATACATATATATCTATAGATATATATATATATATATCTATATATATATATATATGTATATATATATATGTATATATATGTATACATACATATATATCTATATATGTATATCTATAGATGTATACATACATATATATCTATAGATATATATGTATACATATGTATATATATATATATATATATATATATATATATATATATATATATATATATATATATATATATATATATATATATATATATATATATATATATATATATATATAGAATATAATAAAGCAAGATAAATTTTTTGGCAAGTTTACTATTTGTCAAATTTTTAGACTCCATGCTATTTTTATGTTTGCTATTAGTAGAAAGTTTTTATAATTAATTATAAATAATTTTTTAATCTTTAATTAATTATTTTATTAATTTTTAATTACTCATAATGATACTATCTAGGACAACTCAATAGTCACGTTGAGAGATGTAAAGTTATTGGTATCAATTGGAAATCCAAAAGGAGTTCTTTGGAGATGCGTAAAACATTTAAAAATTCATCTTGATCCTTATCCAATCTTCAACAATTTTCTCTCTAAATCACTCTTCAAACACACTATATAACAATCTTCATTTTCTCGTCATTATACACATTGAAAATCACCCCCTAAATACCTAAATCTCTGTCACACTTCCACGTTCAGCCCTCAAAGCTTTTGTTCTTGAACTCTCACGTCAACCATCCTCACAACCGAAACAAACCATGTCTTTACCACTCAATCACCACGCATAGAAACACACTAAACCAATACAAAACAACAACAACAATATTTTCTCATCTCAGATTGCTGCAGAAAAGAAGAAGAAATAGATGTTCAGATCCAGCCAAAACCACACGAAGAAGAAGATTTAAAGAAGTAAACCGATCACACATACTCTTTTATTTTCGTTTATATTTTTTGTTTATGCTTTTGTATTTATGCATAATCTTGCATCTGTAACCTTGAACATTTGAGATCTAAATTGGGGTTCAAGGGTTTGATTGGGGGTTTGGGTAAATTTTTGTGTTTGATGTTTGAACCTGTGAGTGAGACGATTGAGAAGAATTTTTTATTTGTGTCGTTTTGATTTTCTCTGAGAATAACGAATCATTGAGAAATAGAGGATAATAGAGCAAGAGAGAAAAAATGGGATGGGAGGAGAGAGGCGTGATTTTCCCTTTTTTGTTTTATTTAAGTTTTATTTAGAAATTTAAATAATTAATTGAAGGACAATTGGCCAGGGTGTTTTATTATATTTAATAATTTTTAAAATATTCAATTATTTTATATATAATAAATAGATTATATAGTCATTGTTATTAAATAGTTAAATTATTTGTATGTATTATTAATAACTTATCCACGTATTTTTATATTATCATAATTTTATTTATAAACCGTAAATAATTATAAAATAATTTTTTAGCATAATAAAATTTATCATATTTATATTTATTTAAATATAATTATTTATTTCCTCTATTTTTATAAACTTCATTAACGTGATTAAAGTTAGCAACGTTTTTATAAACTTCCATATTTATTTTATAATCGTAATAATGTAATTTTCAAATATTTTTTCATATAATTTTGTAATTTTATATAATAAAAAATAAAAAGAGTTTTTATATTTTTTTACAAGAATTATTATTTCATTCTTATTATAGAAAACTAAAATAGTATGTGAAAAAATATTTAAAAGTTTAATTATTATTATTAGTATGATTTATAAAAGAAACGAGTTTTTTATATTCTCTATAAGAATCTTTAATTCATTTTTATTATATAAAATTAAATTTTATTATATAAAAGAGTATATGAAAAACTATTTAGAAGTTATATTATTATTAAATAATAAAGAGTATATGAAAAACTATTTAGAAATTATATTATTATAGTTAAATAAATTAAATTTTAAAGTAATAAATATATTTTTATTAACAAAATATAATTTATTAATTGATAAAAAAATTTCTGTGCAACTAATAACGATTATAATGTTAATTTAACTTTATTTATAAATTATAAGTAATTACAAAATATATATTTTTAGTATAAAAATTGTTATTCCGTGCCTCGCACGGGTAGAGACACTAGTATACTTTAAAAATAAAATGATTCGAGTGTGTTTGAATGAGGTAATTGGAAATTTTAAAGAAATTCAAAATTTAAAGCAATTTAAATGATTTAATTGAAATTCATTCATTTTTAAATTATTTTGTTTGGATGAGTTAATTTACTGTTCATTGTTAGAATTTAACTATTCATTGAATTGAATGAAATCCATCAATTTAACTGTTCATTGTTAGAATTTTGGGGTTACTTTATAAAATTTAAATTTTTTAGATCAAATAAAAAATTGAAAGGTAGGGACCAATGTGCAATTTTTAAAAATTTGAAGGACCAAATTGTGATATTTAAAAATTATTAAGGACCAATTTGCAATTTTTTGGGGTCAAATTTGTAATTTTGGAAAATATGAGAACCAATTTGCAAAATTTGAAGAAATAATAACAACAAATACATTCTATGAAGTATGAGAGGAATTTCAAATTCTTTGATTTTGGTGTCATTTCAAAATGATTAAATTTATCTTAGATAAAATACTTCATAAATTTCCATCATTTTAACAATTCTTCATTTTTGTATCCAAACAATAAATTTTGTGCAAATCATTTTAAGTTCCCTCAAAACATTACTTTACCTTATTAAAATACTTCATCCAAACACACTCTAAAAGTGTTTAACAAATTTAATAAAATCAATTTTTAAATGTAAACTAATTATTAATCAGTTTATGCATACAAATTTGTATTTTTGTCTATTTTAAACGTAGCTGAGGTTGTCTAACTGAAATAGTACTAAAAAAAGAAAGATGGATATGCTATTTCTTCTTCTTTTTTCTATCTAAAATTGATTGCGTGGGATACTCCAAACCAGAAAAACAACACGGAAAACTTCTACTTCTTAAAATAAAGGAGAGGTAGAGTATTCCAATAATAAAAATTACATAGATCGGTTTTTTTACAAAAAGAACAAAGCCACAAAGGAGAGGTAGAGTATGCCAAAGTGTCCAAACTGTTGCTATCCATATCACCGCCATAATAGTCCTTTGAGATCCACTTCACCTTATCATAATGGAAGAGGATAAAGTGTCACATGGACAAATTTGATGGTCCTAAGTCTTATGGAAATTGTTACCTCCACACTCCCCCTCGTCAGTGTCGCCCCCGACTCTGGTTGTAGGATCAGGACATAAACATTTCATTTTCATAAAACATTTCAGATTTCTATTTTCCTTATATTTGAGTTTTCGTCTATATTATACAAACTCGAATATAGGTCGAATTATCCTAGGTATTCTTCCGCATTGAGTGCGGAAAATATGTGTATGGAAGCTTAATATAAGCAATTTTGGAGCAAGTATGAGTGCGGAAAATATTTGCTTAATTGAATTTCAATTCCAACCTTTTGAGGAAGCATAATCACTAGTTTATTTCTACAAAACCGGCTAATAAAGTGAGGATTGCCCCATTTATAAGCACATGTTCAGAAATATTGTAAAAAAAAAATACAAAGAAACATAATTCTCTTATATATAATCATTCTTTACTTGCATAACAAAAAAAATATTATTAATAATAATGATACTATTATGATCATTTTATTACAGTTCTATGTGAGTTTTAAACTATATCCATTAAAGTTACAAGCTTTCAGAACCGAGCTAATAACTTGGATATTATTATTAGTACAACTCAACATAGTTTATTCTTTCAAGCTATAGTATAATAAGGAGAGGCTACAACATTGATTACATTGTAGTTTTTAAATAAGACTTGGCTATATTACCATTTGCTCCCTTGGGATAGAAGCCACCAGGAGCACTTTCATTTCCACCATACCCTATCCTCAATATTTCAACTGGAGTTCTTGGATATGAGTTTGAATATTCATCACCAACAAGTATATTTCCTGAACTTTTTCCCTCAGCACCTTGCTTTATAGGGACCACTAGACCCTCGTCTTTTATGCCATCGTTTCCTAATTTATTTCTAAGCATTGAAATACGATTTGTAAACTCTTCAACAGTTATTGTGTATGGAAACACTCTTGACTTTCTGCGTTCGTATAACAATGTTCTTATAACTGCATCTTGCCATGCCTCTACTCCCAAAAGGCTTGCAACAAGCTGCAACAAATATCATTATGTGATACATTTAATAATTAAGATTAAACTTTTATAAAATATTACCTTCATTTTTAAATATAAGACTCTTTTATATAAGAGAAATTCACTTTTTTGATTCATTGAATAATTAATGTATCTGGTCTATATATAAACCAGATACATTAATTATTCATTAAATATCAATCATTAAATTCATCAAGAGAGAGAAATTAATAGTCATATTAATGTATTAATATTCTCTCTCGATAAATCCAATGGTTGATATTTATTCATCTCATCTCTCATTATAATATATATATATATATATATATATATGGCATATCATATGAGAATGTAAGAATAAATCTGAACCATTAGATTTTAAAATAAATGATGGAGATTATGCGTGAATTTTTTTTCTCTCTTCTACATCATTTATTTCAAAATGTAGGAGAGAGAAAAAAAAGATTCACCCATAATCTTCACTATTTTATTTTAATAAAAAAATCTTCAATTTTAAAATGCATCAATTATTATTTTAAAAATATTTTTAATTATGTTACATTTATATATAAATCTCAAACTTTATATGTATGATCTATATGATAATATGTTTCAATTAAACAGTTGATTTTAAAAAATATTTATTCGATATATATATATATATATATATATATATATATATATATATATATATATATATATATATATATATATATATATATATATATATATATATATATATATATATATATATATATATATATATATATATATATATATATATATATATATATATATACGAGGAGAGTTATATTTACTTCAAGAGTAAGTTATTATAACTTACTCCACATCTTGACCATTTATTATTTTCAATCTAATGGTTAAAAATAATAAGGACTAGTTTTCTCTCTCCACATTTAATTACTTATTATTTTTAACCATTAGATTGAAAATAATAAATGGTCAAGATGTGGAGTAAGTTATAATAACTTACTCCGGGAGTAAATATAACCCTTCTCATATATATATATATATATATATATATATATATATATATATATATATATATATATATATATATATATATATATATATATATATATATATATGGGGACGACTCAAGTGAGAACACTTGGTTATTATGAGAAATGAGAACAATGAATCACGGCCATTGAATTTTGATTTTGTTGATTTTAATGAACTGGATTGGTTTCTCTTTCTATGTTGATTTAAAATAAATATTAAGGATCCTAGAAAGATAAATCAATCAAGTCCATTAAAATCAACAAAATCAAAATTTAATGGTCGTGATTCATTGTTCTCATTTCTCACAATAACCAAGTGTTCTCACTTGAGTCGTCCCCTATATATATATATATATATATATATATATATATATATATATATATATATATATATATATATATATATATATATATATATATATATATATATATATATATATATATATATATATATATATATATATATATATATATATATATATATATATATATATATATATATATAATAAACTACTTTTACACAAATATTGAATAATTTTATTTTCTAAAAATTAAATTGTAAAATTACAAAAATAACTAATAAATTTTATGATCCAATAAACTTTTTAAATTTCTGTAATTTATTATAAATAATTTTATCTTATAAACTTAGGTAAGTTAATTATGTTTTACCTTCTTGAATTTAGGATCTTGCAAGTTAGGACTGGCTCCAACATATCCAGTGAGACCAACATAAGGAATTACATATGAGGCAAGCAGATAGTTAATGGAATTTGCATAAGCATCAAAAGGTGGACGCAAAGGTTTCCCAAAGGCATCATCCATCACTTTTGCAAACGATTCCTTGCTAATATTTAACAATGGCCTAGGAAACCCTTTTACAACACTCTTTATCACCCTGAAAAATAATGATCAATAAAACTATACTGTAAAATCATGAACATTGCTATTTTTGTAGTGAAAGTGAGTCATCACAAATTTGTAAAGATTAAGAAAACCTTAAATGTCCAATTTCCTGCAAACCAAATTGTGTGATAATATCTTTAGTGAAAGGGTCCAAAGAGGCCATTCTGCCACCTATAGGAGGGGGTCCTCCTTGGGCTAGTTGTGGTGCAAAAACATCCAATCCACGACCTGTTGCACCATACAAGAAGAATTCTGCTTCTAAATATTCTAAATTTAGGGCAAACTCCAAAAGATCAACATCAGATTTTGTGGTTTTATTGATCCTAGCAGAGTATGATATAGGGATGAGAATGGAGGTAAGCAAAAGAGCAGTGGAGAAAATGTGATTCAACATGTTTTATGATATATATTTTTGTGTGAAGATGTACATATATATAGACTTCATATTCAATGGCTCCATTGAAAGTATTGGTTTATTTGGGGATGAAAAATTAAATGCAATTAATATGACAAAAAAGTTTTTTTGTTAGCATGTGATGAAAGTATATAAACAAGTTATTATAAAAAAAAAGGTATATAAACAAGTTATATGATAGTTTGATTTTTTTACACGTGTTATATTAGTCGGTTATAGAATTTAAAGTCAACATGATTAAATAAACATAGTTGGGGCCAATAGATTACTATACTACTATATATATTTATTAAGGGAAAAGATATTTTGACATCACAAATTTACACCTACCTCTAATGCATTGTTCATCGTGAACAATATTTTGACATCACAAATTTACACCTACCTCTAATGCATTGCTCATCGTGAACAATATTTTGACATCACAAATTTACACCTACCTCTAATATACTCTAATATACTGTTCATCGTGAACAATATTTTTATTATTATTTTAATATTTTGTTATGTCTTTTTATTTTTCTTTATTATTTTGGTTAATAAAATATTAAAATTTTGTTAATACAATTTTAAAATTTATTTATATATATATATATATATATATATATATATATATATATATATATATATATATATATATATATATATAGTTCAAACATAGTTTGTATAAAGTTAGTTAATGCAATTCATAATTTGGTTAATGAATTTTCAAACATTAAAAAAAAACATTAAATAGTAAAATAAAGTTGGTTAATACATATATAATTTAGTGTCAGAACATGGTTAATACTATGTATTTTATTAGTTAATGAAGTACCGAAAGTGGTTAATAAATTTTAAGTAAAATAATTGGTTAATGACGCACATTTTTGTGGTTAATACAATTGTGAAATTAGTTAATGACACAACTATATATTTGTGTTATAAAGTAAAATTTAAAAATAAATATTTTTTATTAAAAGAAATATCTTTTAAAAATAATATTATTTTAATAAAAATATATTGTTCAGCATATATATGGTGTAAGTATTTAGTGTTAAAATGGGGTATCAAGATAGTAATGGTCATTTATTAATTACATCTGTAAATTTTAATTTAACTCACAATACTTATAAATGACTTAATTACAACTTTGGTATCCTTATTTTGTCTTTTTCTTGATTTTAATCCCTCCATTTTAAAAATCATTATTTTAGTCCCCTTTTGAATTTTCTGTTGAAAAAGAGACTAAAATTGTAGAAAAAACCAAAATAGAGAGACAAAAATTGCTCAAAACACTCAATAAGGGGACTAAAATAGTGATTTATAAAATGGAGGAATCAAAATCAAGAAAAAGACAAAATATGAGAACCGAAGTTGCAATTAAACCTATTTTTATTTTTAGACTAGACACCTTCACCACCTAAGTTAGAATCTAAAATCTCTACTTGTGTATGTAAATTTTATGTGGCACTTATGACTTCGTCTATAGATTTTAAAACAAAATGTGAGAAAAATACAAGAGATAAAGGTTTAAATTGTGTTGAGATTAATTTTTTTTATTGTTTAAAATAAAAATCAATTCAAATTTCAATGTTAAATTTAAAAGATTAAGAAGGAGAAATTGAGAATTTATTTTGTTTCATCTTAAAATTTGGAGTTTCGACCAATTTTCTCACACTTAAGAAATTTTAATTATAATATGAAGTATTACTGTTTCACTAAAATATCTTCTTGTCCAATTGACTTTTATCTTAAATTTCTCAATCCCAAATAACTCGATATCTTTTTGGTAGTATTATATAAACCACACTGAACTAAGAGAGTGGATTTCTTTTCTTTAGACAGATCCCTCCCGATATAGGTGATATTACATTGAATTGGATTACCAAATCTTTTGTGTTCTTTATTTCGTTTTTCTCATTTGTCCATCGCTCATTTACTATCATATTGTCACACATATTACTTTAACATTGTGCAAGACATCTTGTTACTGACCAAAGAGAATTTCAACTGGCATGAGAACTGTCACACCGTTCTGTTTGGGTGTGTTCTAAGATATCTATTTTGTTCAAGATGGACAATACCAAAGAAGGAGGATTTCTTAATCGTTATCCAATACTTGATGACACTACTTATGACTACCAGAAGGCACATATGATTGTTTTTTTATTAAGTCTATCATCTATTAGACTTAGAAAGCGATTATCAATGAATTGACTCCTCCAACGATCACTATATATGAAGATAATTTTGTATTTGTGATACTACTAGAAAATATACATTTCATAACATCTTATTACCACAACCATATAATTAACTAAAGTAATAACTCTTATTTAAATGCCTTCATTTATTAAAACACTTATCACCATGATCCATACTCCCGGTCGTGGTGATAGATAAATGGCTACACGCTTCGAATTCCAAAATCAACATTTTTCTATTTTTCCGTTCCCTAAATTTTTATTTTTAAAACAAATTACATTTTTTACCACGGTCCAAATTCACAACCGTAGTGAAATAGAATGAAATTAAAATTCACCACGGTTCATTTTATTAACCGTGATGAAATATGTTACCTATAAAAGCTAACTTGTATCATTTTAGAACAGATTGCACTCAAAGAAAATACTAACTTCTCTCGCCTTAACCCAAACTCTAAAAACTCAAATATAACATCTCCAACTAGTATGAATCAAGGGAAAGTTTAATAAATCCTTGCAAGACAAAACAAGTACCTCATTTCTTTGTCTTCATTTTAGAATAATTCTTTTCAATGAAAGGTGCTTTTGTGAAACATTTTATGAGTTATAATATTGTTGTTATTCAAAATATTTGTCTTGTTTTTCTAGTTTTTCTTGTTCAAAATATAAGCGAAACGTTTGTCTTTGTCGATCATAGGGTTTATTGGTTTCTTGTTGCTAAGATGAGATTATAGTTTTTATATTGTTGTTTTTATTGATTAATGTTGTTGTTTATATTAAAGTAAGTTATTGCTTTTATTGATAAATATTGTTGTTTATGTTGATAAATGTTAAAGTATGTTGATAAATGTTGAAGTATGTTGATGAATGTTGAAGTATGTTGATGTTTTTGTTGATAAATGTTGAAGTATGTTGATGAATGTTGAAGTATGTTGATGTTTTTGTTGATAAATGTTGAAGTATGTTGATGAATGTTGAAGTATGTTGATGTTTTTGTTGATAAATGTTGTTGGTTGTGTTATTGTTAATGTTATTCTTTATATATTGCATCTTTCATTTCTTTTCTCCAACATGTCCTAGAAGATGAGTTTATTATATTCTATGTGGTTTGAGTCTTTTACCAACCCTTCATTAAATATATAACCTTCGAATTAAGTTTGAAAAAATAATATGAAAAATTAAGTTAAATTAGAAAACAACGTATACTAATGAATGTTCTGCAAGGTTTATGCAGCCTATTATTCGTATCTTACTCTTTAATGGTTAGAATTTGATTCAATGCTTCAGTAAATTTAAGTGTCTCAAACTCAACAATTAAAGATCATAGAAGAAGTACTTCAAAGATAAGAAGAAAGATCTCATGGCAACATGGGATGACACTAACTCCTCAGAAGATGAATCTAAAGAAGAGTAAGCGAATACGTCATTGATGGAAAAGGAAGAAGCAAGCAACTCTAAATTAGAACTAGAATCAGACTCAAATGAGGTATTTTTCTTTTTTATCTTGCTCTAAACTCAACTTTCCTAGTTGAAATTCTTGACAAGAATCAAAATCTTCAAAGAAGATGCAAGTCTTTGAAAAAGATACTTGTAACTCGTTCTGAATCACATAGTGAGCTAATAAAAGAAAATATTGTTTTAAAAGAAAAAATAAATTGCTTTGAAAAAGAAAATTCTGATCTTAGCAGTAAAAGTGATGTTTTAGAAAACGAAGCCCTTATTAATTCTCCTATGAATTTATAATATGCTTCAAAGAAGTATGAAACTTCTTTTAAAAAATTTATGGCCAAATACATAGACATAAGCAAGATCGCTTCCATGATCTATAGTTTTAGCGGGAATGGAAGAAAAGGCATCAGGGTATACTTAACTAATAGGTGAAATGTATTACCCTTAAGATGTAGATGATATGGTGATTATTCCTACACCTCTATATTGTCTCTTCATCTATGGTTCTACACATGACACATATTATGTACAAAGACCCTTGGTTGATAAAACCTCTAAGAAAACTAACCCTAAAGGACCCAAAAAGATATGGGTACCAAAAGATAAGATAATCTTTGTTGCAGATGTCCTTAGGAGCCAAGTCATCATACCGGTCATGGTACCTAAACTCTGGATGCTCTCGATATATGACGGGAAGAAGGCATATGTTCCAAGACTGGTATGGTGATTATTCCTACACCTCTATATTGTCTCTTCATCTATGGTCCTACACATGACACATATTATGTACAAAGACCATTGGTTGATAAAACCTCTGAGAAAACTAACCCTAAAGGACCCAAAAAGTTATGGGTACCAAAAGATAAGATGATCTTTATTGTAGATGTCCTTAGGAGCCAAGTCATCACACCGGTCATGGTACCTAAACTTTGGATGCTCTCGATATATGACGGGAAGAAGGCATATGTTCCAAGACTAGAACTTAAGCTTGGAGGTTTTGTAGGTTTTAGAGGAGATCAGAAAGGAAAAATTATTGGCTCCATAACTATTGGTAACCGTTCTCTACCTTATATTTCTAATGTTTTATTAATTGAAGAAATCAGAGTTACCGTAGTTCAGCTAACTATTTTGTTTGTTTTTTAGGTGAACAGTTACATTAACATCCTATTGTAGTTCGACCTTTAGATACTCACGCAAGGGGGTGGGAAGGAAATGACATGCTCTTAAGCGCCATGAGGCAAAAGAAAGAGAAATAGTTGGTTTGTGTTTTAATATGCATGAAAAGATAACCTAAAGCAAAAGAGAAATATCTACCTATGTTAGCATGCAAAAAGGAACTCTATGCTAAGCCTAGAAATCCTACGGGAAAACATCACACAAAAGCATAAGCAAACAATTCGAGCATCGCTCGAGAAGCAAATAACTAACCAAGGCCGTGTTCCACCAAGGTAGTAAAATGGGATCAAAATAGAATACAGGAAGCTTTAGCCAAGAGGTCATATCAACCGAGGCAAATAAGCTAAGGTAGTAAAAAGGGGAAGCTTTAGCCAAGGGGTCATATCAACTGAGGCAAACAAGCTAGCTGTGGGAATCAGAGTGTCTATACCATGGTATCATGTCACCAAGGCAAGAACGGAAAAGTGGACTCAATCACTTGTACGTGCATGCACAAAGCATCAGCTTCGGTCGATGCGAGCTAGACAAAGAGTGGGGATCTGACTACAAGATCCTTTTCCACTTGAATGACTCGATAACAAGAGCGAGGGACAAGTTCAAAAGCATCAGCGTGTAACGCGATCTAGTGAACAACTCGATGAACTGGTGGGGATTGATTACGTACCCTACTCCACTTGCCTTCTCTGAGGACTTAATGATGGTGCCTTCGTCAAGGACTTCTTAACATCATGACTCTTGAAAGCATAAAGATAAACTAACACAAACAGAGCCTCCTTTGAGGACTTCCAGAATTGCCCGCCAAGTGGCAAGGACTTCTAATCCTACTTCTCATGGCATCAAAAGAAAAAATGCGGAATAGGTAAAAAAATGAGAAACTACGAAATGGTAACAATCCGTAGTAAGCAAGAAAACGAGCAAAGAAACTAGTAAAGCTTCGCGTAAGCTAGCATCAACAACAAAAGGAGTCAGAGATCAAGTAATCTGACATGTCACAATAAACTTGCATGAAAACACAAGTCCAGGAAAAACACAATCAATATATACATCTCATGGAATGAGATAAAATCAATCGTGTCGGAAGCAAAAACAAAACCACACATGAAGTGGAATCCAAATGCTTTTCCATCGAAATAAACGATCGAAAGCTCTCTTGAAATGTCTTGCACAAGTTAACAAACACATTAGTAATAATAAGGAAGCATAAAATGGAACATGTATCTGCTTCACAAATTAAATGAAGAATAAACTGTGAATAAAAGCAATCCAAACAAACATTGGAACATCAACTTTAAAAATGGGACAGCATTGCATGGAAATTTAACGTGTCAGAGATCAAGTAATCTGACATGTCGCAATAAACTTGCATGAAAACACAAGTCCAGAAAAAACACAAGCAATATATACATCTCATGGAATGAGATAAAATCAATCGTGTCGGAAGTAAAAACAAATCCACACATGAAGTGGAATCCAAATGCTTTTCCATCGAAATAAACGATCGAAAGCTCTCTTGAAATGTCTTGCATAAGTTAACAAACACATTTGTAATAACAAGGAAGCATAGACAGGAACAAGTATCTACTTCACAAATTAAATGAAGAGTAAAATGTGAATAAAAGCAATCCAAACAAGCATTGGAACATCAACTTTAAAAATGGGACAACATTGCATGGAAATTTAACGTGTCAGAAAAGTCGGAATACCGGTAACCTTAGAAAGTGCCAACGAGTTCAAATAACTGGTCAAAAATAATTAAATCATCACGCAAGGGCCACTTACCAAGTCCGGGAAGCAATGAAATCGTCCGAAAAGTTGAAATAAAAACGAGAAAAAGTGGTACCAATCTCCACCGAATATGCTAGGAAGCTCAAATAACCGATGCGCGCAAATTAAATCAAAGGTTAAGGCGCATTTGCAATTTCCGGGCAGCATTGAACACATGTCGGTGTTTGTCAACAAAATGATTTGAAATCATAGTTTTATTGCACAAGAAGCGAACACCGACACACGACATCTATAGTGGAATTTGTAAATGCTATGCAACAAATAAATTCACACCTGTAGCACAAAATTCAAGTTTCCGAACAAGCCTTAGTCACAAGTAGATAAACACCATTAAATCGGAAAATCAACTCATGACACATGAATATCAAGTCGAATCAACAATTCCACAATATCATAACAACAACTCAATATCGACACATGAGCGAAATATCAACAAAAACGGTCCAACACCAAAATTCAACATATGGACAACAATTAATATCAACAATCCGAAAACACAAATCGATACATGAAATCGATATCAAATCAACAAATAAATTCGGAATTTCCAACTCATGAACAAAAATCCGAAAATGCAGTTAATTCCGCAATTAATCAACAACAATGGAAATAGCTTCATGAATCACAAGCAAATTCAACATCCTCAATTATATGAACGATTTATCCTCACGGAAATTGGATCAAGCATCCACAATATTCAACAAGCCAGATTCGGTTCATGAATGAAAATTAGCAACAAACATCATTCATACAATTAATCCACCGGTACCAACATTATTCGTGAAACAACAATAATGAACAAGCTTCACAATAATCATCAATTAATATTAAACATCAATCAATAATTAATATCACATCAAGATTCATCAACAACAATTCTCAACAATTCACTTAAGCATTTTATCATACACTTAGTCTACAAGAATTATGTTCAAGAATTCACATCATAATTATCAATAATTCACATGATCAAGTAAGAGATGTTACCGATTGAATGAAGAGAAAGCTTGATCGGAAAATAAATCTGAGAAAAAGAAATCAAAATCGTGAATCGGAGGGAGGTGATGACGGAGCTCTGGCTCGGTGGCCGATAGTGGTGCGACGACGTCACGGTGAGGAGAGAGAGGAAAGAGATCTTGAGTGAGAGTGCTTGGATCTTGAGAAATTATTGAATGTTCTTGAGTTTTTGGGTGAAGATTGATGAATCTTATTGAAGATTGAAGAACAATTTAGAGCATTGGGAGAAAGATGGTTTTGATCTTTTAGAGAGCTTTTGGTTTGATTTTGAGTGTTTGTGGAAAATGAATTGAAGTTCTTAGAATTTTGGATGAAATAGAATATATAGGCAACTGCAAAAAATTGAATTTTTGGTATCGACGTCGCACAAATCAAACCTCAAAAAGTTCGGTCCATAATTCCGACTCAAAACCAACAACAAAATCATCTGCGACAAAATTTGTGATTCAATGCCAAAAGAACGAATGTGTTCTGATAAAAATTGAGAAATTTGACGCGTTTGAGTGGCGATAACCTGACAAATAAAGTCGCAGTGCTGACTTTTCAGCTTATTTTACATACAATGCGCGATTAAACCATAAGCTCACGCCTTTCGGTGTGGAATCTGAACCTGAGATTTGAAACAAAATCGTCTATGATGAATTTAGTGAAATTCTCCCGCTGGAATCGTCTCCATCAGATAAAAATTGAGCAAGTTGTGATTTTTTAGAATATCGAGAAAATGTGCAGAATTTTCATAGTGCATGATTTTCTATTTATCTCCGTGTACCCGTTGCAAAGAAAGCCAACAACCGAAGTCTTCGGAGTACGATTCGAACCCTGGACCTGAAGCAAAGTTGTACCCAACATCCTTAGAAAAATTTTCCACTGGAATCGCCCCAATTGGATAAAAATTAGGAGAGTTTTAAATCTTGCAATATTGAGAAACAATGATTCAAAAACACAGTCCAGCATGCAGCTTCCACTGTGTTTTGAAATCTTAAATTTTCGGTGAGGAATTTGCTCTAGACTCAAATACATGAACTGAAGAGGATGTCAAAACGGAATTTTATCAAAAAGAACTGCTAAAAAAAGATTTTCCAGTAAAAAATTATGAATTTTTTAATATCCAAAAGACGACGGTTCAGCACACCGTTTCCACTGTGTTTCCACAGTACAACTTCAGGAAAATTGCAAATTCGGAGATCTTATTCAAAGAATCAATTCTCGACCCGAACATATCAAATGTAGTAGACATCAAGACGGTTCTTTTGGCGCAAGAATCGTTTCAAAATGATTTAGCGGACGAAAGTTACGAATTTCCGAACATCCGAAAAGCAGTTGAATAGAAAATATGAATTTCAGGTAATTTGCACTTTCGGGTATCTTCATCAAAGAATTTGCTTCCAACACGAACACGAAGTACGTAGACAATGTCAAAATGGTCCCAGCCTCGCAAGAACCAAGCCAAGATGACCTTCCACTCGGAAGTTACAAATTTTGCAGTTGCACCGTAAGGACGGGCTTTTACTCTGAACTGTCTCGAAATAGCGGAAACTCTTTAATTGTGTTGAAGGACGAAATAAACGTCTATCATAACTCGCAAAAAAAGGAAAAAGAAAATGACAAATTTTGGGGTGCAACATCTATCATATAACCAACATCTATCAATGAAGCTCTTCTCGACTCTGAGTGGATTCTGGATATGCAGGAAGAATTGAATCAATTCTTCATAAATGATGTATGGGATCTTGTACCAAGATCCAAAGGAAAACACATTATTGGAACTAAATGGGTATTCAGAAACAAGCTGAATGAGCAAGGAGATATGGTAAGAAACAAATCCAGGTTGCACAAGGCTATAGTTAGGTATTAAAAGCTAGTTTGGTTAGACTGGAAATAAATGGAATGTGTGGAAAATTGTGAATTGGGGTTAAGAATAGTGCCCTCCCTAGTTGAAGGTATTAAAAGCTAAAAACCTAATGATTGAGAAATGGAACTGAAATGGTGACGAAAACCCTAGGTTGAGTGAGTTCTCCTACAAGTGATGACATTCAGACACGAAGAAATCCTAGTCAGTATATGTATCAAATGATGAGTTGATAATATAATGCCTAGAAATTATTATCATAGTCGAGAGAGTTGATTATTGTTTGTGACCCGGGTTCAGACTCATAAGTAGTAGTGACTAGGGATGGATGTTGTTTTAGAATTAGACTTTTGTGACCTATGTTCGGCCCATGCAAGAGGTAGTAGTCGGGGAGAGGTGTTCCAACTATTTTGAAGTGAGTCTCTGACCCGAACCAAAACTTGAGTGATAAGTTAAGATCGGGGAAAGACATATTCATTTCGTAGGGGGAAATCGATGATCTAAACCTAGACTTGAGTAATAGGTTATGACAAGGGAAATATGTCACTCGTTTAGTGGATCGTCTAAGACCCAAACCCAGACTCGTATGGTGAGCTCCCGAGGTAGTGATTTGGTTAGAATGAACCTGACATATGATATTCACACACGATATGAGATCAATTTGATCTTGAACCCTGATGCATGCGTGCTCGTATGATATACGAGTTAAAGAAAGCAATTGTAAAAATATAATAGGGTACGAGAGCCCTTATAGCCGAGCGGACTTGTGGTGAAGTTTGAAACTCCACTAAAATGTAGTATCTCACCCCATTTATGTTGTTCATTTCACATAGCTTGGGCAACGATAATGGTAAAAGCAAGATGACTTAAAGACATGTTGACTTGGATGTCTCATATTTCTATGTTATCCGTTGTGCTTATGTTGTAGTTTTGTACCGACAATTATATCATATACATTAATATCATGTTGTACTTTATCAGTTGTATATTTTGTGGTGTCCTTTAGACTCTTATGCTATATACTAAATTTAACGCTTTAATGATATTATTCTAGAAAAATATCATTGGGGTGTTACATCTACATAATAATATACATAGTTAAAATAGCATTCATTTTTGTTAAGCATTCACTTTTAGACAAAATAAAATGTAGGGACTAACAAATCCCTCTTTCCTTTTTTAGGAATATTTGCGGTTGTATATTTTTTTTCTCCAAAATTAGTTAGGAAACTTACTATATATTATGTAGCTATAATAAATTTTATTTAATTCATCTATGTCAAGGAAGTCGAGTTGGAGTCGGTTAAATTTATTTTCCATTTCAAAAGCGTTGAAAATATGTTAAATCGATAGATATATCCTATAGCCTACATGTGGTACCAACAAGAATTTTTTAAATAAATAAGATTAAGATTTCTAAAGAAGTCCATTTAACTTTAAAAAATCACATTTAAAACAAAAAAAAAAAAAGTTTTTTAAATCTTATCCACTTAAATTAATAAAATTTTCTTAGTATTGTTTTTAAGCTTAAATGCATCTTTGTAAGTTAGCGAATTTTTTATTTTCGTCTTTGTAAATTATTTTTTTTTGTTTGAGTCCTTATATTTTATTTTCGCATTTGTTTTAGTCCCTAAAATCAAAATCTGTAGGAAAATCCGTAGGTAACCTGTAGATTTTGGCCTTAGGGACTAAACCTCAAACAAAAAATAAGATATAGAGACTCGTATCAAAAAAACTAACTAACAAGGACGAAAATCAAAAACTCGCTAAAAATGCATTTAAACCAAAAATGCATATTAATGCATATTTTTAAACCATATTTTTAATTATTATTATTATTAAACTATTATTATTATCATTACTATTATTTTTATTAATAATATTATTATTATAAGAGATTTAATTACATGTGTGTATTACTTGGATATCATTACACCGCTGAATAATTTCCTACTCGCTTCATATTTTATGACTATTAAATTATACTTGATGTTTATTTTATATTGTGTGCATTATAAAAAAAAAAAATGGAGTTTTTCAAGCTAGTTTTGGTGCAGAAGGGACACATGTGGAATTCAATGTTCCTGTTAGAACAAGAATTGGTTATGCATTCAATCTTTAGTTTTGAATACATATATTTTATATGATTCAATTTTGTACTCTAATAGTTTTTTGAGTGTGTAGATAAAGTATTTTGGTTGATTATGGATGGCTGTCTAATAGATAATCAGAATCAGCGCTGGAAATACCTCTAAAGAACTATTCATCCATTTCTGAAGCAACATCAGCAGTTCTGAAAAATGTTGAATGTTCACTAGAAAAGGATCTTCAAGTGTTTTTAAGATAAGCTACTCTTCTAGACCAGAAATCAAAATTTCAAGGCTCATATAAGCTTTTGCTTTCACCTCAGAAATGAAGATGTGTCGTTCAGATAAGTTGTTGCGTTCAACTCTGAAGACTACGTTCAACTCTTCAAAATTCCCTAATAGCTGAGGCAAAGCTATACAAGGCATGTTCAACACTTCGATCAATACTCATTGGTGTGTCCCACTCAACACAAGCCCGTGAATGGCAGTTACTATAATCACTGGGGGCAATGTTCAAAGCATCCACGAATAGCTCTCAAAAAGCTATCTTCGAATAATCTCCATAAAGGTTTCACAGGAGTACGTCTCCACAAAGTAATCCTCAAGAAGATATCTCCAATGTTCTCTTCCCGACAAATACTTAGTTCCCCAACGGAGTTTTCATCTTCAACACTGTCGGTTCTCCGAAACTTTTCTCTTCTCCAACAGGGTTTATTCATATCTCTAATCCCCATTCAGGGTACATCAAGATCAATCACTCAAATGACTCTCATCCCCAAGCAGAAATCATAAACCCCCAGCTGAGCATCTTCAAAACAAAATCAGACAACAAAATCACAATGACACAGAGATCTATTTTCTCAATCAAGACAGGATAAATCATATTCATACATCATATATCATATACATCACATACATTGCATACATTACTTCATGATAAACATACGGGTTTCTCATTTATTTTAAAAGACTCGTCATATAATACATGCATCATGACATTGCATATTTCTAACTTTGTTTTCAGGTTCCATCTCGACAAGCATTCCTCTCAGATATAATCAAGCTGAAGATTCATTCTGACAAGTCTTTTTACATTCCAAAACTTCATCAAATAACTGAGCAACTCTAACAAGCAAGCATTCTCTATCAGATATGGTCTAATGTACGACTCGTTCTGGTATTCTCAATCAGATATGGTCTAATGTATGACTCATTCTGGCATTATCCTACAAATATGGTCTAATGTACTACTCGTTCTGACGTCTTCCACCAGATATGATCCAATGTATGATTCGTTCTGATATCCTTCAACAGATATGGTCTAATGTACGACTCGTTCTGACGTCTTCCATCAGATATGATCCAATGTATGATTCGTTCTGATATCCTTCAACATATATGGTCTAATGTACGACTCGTTCTGACACCCTCCAACAGATACGATCTAATATTCTACTTCAGATATGGTTTAATGCATAACTCGCTCTGACGTCCTCTATCATATATGGTATAATATACGACCCGTTATGGTATTCTATTTCCAAGATCTAATTCAGTTACTACGAACGGTACTGACACGGTCAATTCTCAAAGATCTAATTCTATCATCACGAACGATGTAGACACGATCATCTTTCCAAGACCTAATTCAGTTACTACGAACGGTACTGACACGGTCAACTCTCAAAGATCTAATTCCATCACCACGAACGGTGTAGACACGGTCAACTCTTTCCTAAGTCTAATTCAGTTACTACGAACGGTGCTGACACGACAAGAGATATAATTCTATCATCACGAACGGTTTAGACACGATCATCCTTCCAAGATCTAATTCAGTTACTACGAACGGTACCGACACGATCAAACTTCAAAGATATAACTCTATCATCACGAACGATGTAGACGCAACCAACTTCTCCAAAGTCTAATTCAGTTACTACGAATGGTGCTGACACGACCAACTCTCAAGGATCTAATTCATTTACCACGAACAGTGATGACACGATCAATATTCAACAACTACTTCTCAAACACTTCAAAGTTCAGATATAGTCTAATGTATGACTTGTCCTAATACTTTTCCGGATGGCATCTCTAAGCCCATCCCCCGATGGTACAAATTTTTGGGTACTCTAGTGTTCAATCCTCTTCCACCTTCAGATACCGATTAACATACAAACCACTCTACATCTTTAGGTTTAAGAAAATTGAACAGGGGCAGCTATCACACCCCAAAATTTTCCCATCCCATTTCTCTTATTCAAACTCATATCAAAGTGCAATGCTCAAAGACACACCCTCCTAAACAATGACTCAAGGAACTAGGGTTTTGATTTCTCTGAAGAAAACCAATGAATCAAAGGCTCCAATGCATTTCATATGGCTTATGATGGTTCAAACTATATCCATGACAAAATTCAGGTTTCAACTCCAAGGATGGACCAGTCAATTGCTCAGAAAGTCAACAGTCGACTAGCTTGACCTAAAAGTCAACGGTGGTCAAAGTACCGTTAAAACTCCTGATTCTTTGTTAACAACCTTATTTTGAAGTATCATTCATAATTTGATCAAGGATTTATCATGATTCATCAAGGAAAGTTCAAAAATCAACAGATTTAAAAGTTTCTAAATTAGGGTTTTCATAGGAGAAAGTCAACAGAACTTTGACCAGCCATAACTCCCACATGGAACATCATAAATTTTCCATCAAAAGCTCATTTTAAAGGAAATTGTATTCTCTAAAAATTTGTCTCTGACAAGCCAAGTCTAAAAATGTTTCATTTGAGAGATATGGATCAAAAGATTATAGGTCCTTTTTGAAAGTCAACCAAAAGCAGTTTTTTGTCAAAGCCTATATTATCAAGATAAAATCCTCAAATGAAAAAAAGCTTCCAAAGTGGCTTGTCGAGGAGATCTTGAGGTTTCCTAAAAGTCCTAGAACTCTTCCATATCTTAAAAATTGAGGGAGATATGCCTTGTCATAGGTGGACAATTTTGAGAGGGAAAATGTGAAACAAAAGGCTCCAAAATGAATTTTCTTGCAAATGGACTCAATCTTTTTTGGCCCAAGCTTGATCCTCAAGTTATCCAAGATTCAAAAACTCAATTGCCACGAAATTACATGATTTATTTGATTTATTATGAATTGTTATTCATTTAAAAGATGGTTGAAATCAAATAAATCAAAAGGAAAATCAAGATATGAATCAAATGCACGTGGGAATCAATTTCAATCAGCATTCAAGTCATATTATCAATCCAATTTCGTGCACATGCTAATGGATCAATTAAGGCCAAATTTAGAAAGTTTTTAACAAAATTCTCCAATCAAATTTCCAAGATTGAAATCTTTGATTAAATGGGATTCTATTAGAATTTGTAACCCTAACACATCCTAATATATAAATACAATGTTACCAGATGCAGGGGGGACGAAGAGAGAGTCATCAAGAACCCTAATCTAACTCTAAAAATTCTCATAAAAAGTCAATATCGTTTTTCAGTTTGCAGGAAGATTCAAGAAGTTTGGAGGATCAAATCAACATCCCTAGGGTCTCCTGAAGCTAAATCAATCGTCACACAGGTCAAATACACGTGAATACGTGTTTTCCACATTCAAGTTTAAGCATTTATATTCAAAATTCGATTTCATCCATTCTTGCGTTTTTCATGGAATTTGATCATGTATTTGTGTTTGTGTGTCTGTTTAGAACATATCTTGTTTGTTCCTTTTAAGTTTTGATGCAGAAATCGTTATATGCCATGGTTAGGGTTTCAAGTTCTTGAAATTAGGGATCTCACATAGAAGAGATTTTAGGCCAGATTAATAGGTCCACTGGATTCGTGAGATGGCGTATAGTCGGTCTGGGTGGTTGGCTTGTGTTTATTGTTGAATATTGGCAGGTTTGGATGGCGAAGAGATATGGCTACGAACGAAAATCGTGGCTATACGTTTTACCAACACTTTTGGCTGTAGGTAAAAACCACGCAAGGCTAAGACCACGGGCGGTTGGAGAAGATGATTGTGTGGCAGGATTTTATTGGCCCAGTTTGAATGAAAAGGGCGCACTTCCTTTTTGGTGTTGGTCATGGATCAGATGCGTTCTCTTCAAACAGGGTGGCCATGCACCCTCAATACTCAACCGTTTGATCGCTTCAGATGCAGATCTAACACACTAAGAAGCGCAGGACCACCATATGTCCTCAAGATCCGCTGCACTGGATAATTACGCTAAGTTTTTTTTTTGTTTTTTTTAATTTAATTTTTTCTTTTTAATTCTTTCTTTGCTTTCAATTTTTTTTTAATTCTTTTTCTTAAAAAACCCTATTTTAATATAATCTCTTTTCTTCCTATTCTTTAAAAAGATAATAACTCTTTTATAAAATTAATCTTATTTTATAATAGTAACTAATAATAATTAATTTAATTAGAAATTTTAGGAAAATTAATTAAATTAGGATTAATTAATTTAGGCTAATTTAAAATCAATTTAGGGTTCATAAAATTAATTTAATCAGGATTAGCCGATTTTAAAATTAATTAGGTTAAAAACCAATAATTAATTTTTAGTCTGTTAGCCTCGATTAATTTTGAAACCCTAGTAGCCTTAGGTATTTTTAGGTAGGTGTTGTCCATTAATTAATGTATAGAGTTTTCTCATAAAACCTTCATTCCCTAAAAATTAGGGTTTACCCTGAATGTTTTCAAAAACCTTTGCCTTTTTCAGAACCTATTTTATTTCTTATCAATGCCTTTTATTTGCCACAAAAAGTTTTCTACCTTTCTCTTCTTCATTTTTCAGGGTTACCCCAGGATCCTTCCGACCACGCGCCATACCAGATCGAAGAGCTAAGTTTCTGAATTCTTATTTTATTTAATATTATTTTACTTTTTATTTTGCCTTTTTGTCTAAAAATAGGGTTTGCCCCACCTAGTCAATGAATTCCTCCTACACTCACCCCTCTTTTTTCGCCTTCATTGATTTTCAGGGTAACGAATCGATTAAAAGCTCAAACCTTTGGTAACCCTAAAACTCGTCCCTCGTTTAATTTTTAACCTTTATATTATTACTTGTGTTAAACCTATTGCTTTATGGGGTTATTTTATTGCTTTTTCCCCTTCCCCATGGCTATATTTTGTAACTGCTCCTGGTTTGTATCGTATGGCCTTGAAGGCACTTAAAACTATTATGCATTATATTTTAACTGTGTGGTTAGTAATTTAGGGTGTGAAAACCTCGAACTGAATTTAGAATAACTAATTTACAAGATAATTATCTGAATTGAATCACGTGATTGTGCACCCACATACCTTTTATGGTAACCTCTTTTGTTGCCTGTTGCCTGTTGCCTTGTTGCCTTGTTGCCTTTTCAGTGCAGAATAGTCAAGTCCCTCGAATACGAGGACGCCTCAGTAAATGTTGCCCCCAGTTCATCACAAAAGATCATAAGTCTCTATGATGCTGCTTTCGGTTCAGTTATATGATCCCGTCCCTCGAGTTTCCTACAAGTGATGTGATAGTCCCTTTCGATTACTGAGGTGTCCTCTTGGTTGCCTAATAATGACTATTCTTATCCTTCCCTTAGACTACCTGCCCTCTTCATGGCAGGGACAATCTTATGGCGAACGATAACTTCGACGACCCTTCAACCGCCAATAAAAGGACTTCCTACCCTCTTATGGTATAGATAGTCCTGAAAGGCTAAAAGAACCTTTTTAATAGGGGTAATTACCTCCTAATTGCATGCTCTGGTTTAAATCTTTTTACCCTTTTTATAAAAAAAAACCTTCAAAAAGGCTACGCTTATTTACAAGCTAAAGTCTTTATTCAAATTTTCTTTTCTATACATTTCTAAACTTTTGAAAACTAAAGACCAAAGCGATTAAGAGCCCATGGAAAACCATGGATACAAAGGGTGCCTTACACCTTCCCTTTGTATAAATTACCCCCCGAACTCAAAATTTCTTTTAAAAGGTTTTTTCTGTTATTTTAGCCTTTCTTTAAATTGGATAAAATAAAAGTCGGTGGCGACTCTTGCTTACCGCGACATTTCAATAAAGTCGGTTCACCGTATTACAGAACTGGCGACTCTGCTGGAGATTTTTCGAATAAAAGAGGGGTTACCTTAAAAGTTTAGGATCACTTAAATGTTTTCTATTGTTTGCTTTGCTTGTTTTATTTTTCAGGGCTTTTTTGGGAATTAAATGAAGGACGAATCCTACACCCGGATTCAAGTAAACCTAGGATAGGAAGTGGCATAGTCATGGCGACCTCCTTCATGTATGTGGAGGATTGGTCAATATGAGAGTTCACGCTTAAGTTAGGCCTCTATGGGTGTTTACATGCTTCTCTTGTATGAGGGAGGTTCGTGTGGATATCTGTGGGTGAGTCGGAGCTTAAGGACCTTTAGTTACCTTTAACCCATCTTGACTTTTAGGAACGTAGTCGGGGGACTACTCTTGATGTATGTTGAGAGCATAGTCGCTACCCAATACTACAGCTCAGATAGGTCCTTTCTCAAAGTATCATTGCATGGTATGTATGTATCATGTTTGAGGGTGCTTTAGGAGGGCTGACAATTCTGGGTAACTCGGTAGAACCCGTTGCTGATATCATCCTTATCCTTAGAAGTACCCTTGGGGAAGGGTAGTCACCTGGTCATACTTCATACAAGCCTTCAAACTTAAGGACTCTTGTGTGACTTGTTTGTTATCTAACCCTTTGATTTCCTTGCAGGTTTTTTGTAGGACTTATTCGTCCTTACTATCTTACGCTTTGCCTGATGCATTGCATCCACATAACATCATGATATCATGACATCATAACATTGCATGTTTACTAACCCTTTCAAGGATCTTAGGGATTTAGGGCGCACGATTTCAGGTGCTCTTATCAAGGACTGAATTCTTAATCAAGGGGCAAGAGGATTTATTTTCCTCTAGCCATATACCTTCAAATTCAGAGGTATCCTGAATCAGAGGCTATGACCCACTGGATATAGTGAGCTTGATTCCTAAAGAAGAACACCCAGAGTCAGATTTCTTCGAACGAAGATGCGACCAAATCATTCTCTAAACGTGCTAACTATATTCCTATAGATCCTTGAAAGCATTGCATCTGCATTCATAACATCGCATCACAGGTTTCTACCACAGGTTTCTCACCTCCTCGTTGTTTATTTCAGCATCATGAATCTCGAACAATCAGTTAAGGATCTCCAAGCTCAAAATGCTGAGTTCCAAGCCTTGATTCTGAATTTGTCCAAGGGGCAAGAAGAGTTGAAGACCATCCTTACCAAGAAGAAGAAGAAGAAGGGCAAGAAGACTCTGGGGAAAAAGCTTAGACCGATCTTGCAACCCAGGGAAGCCGAAGTTTCTAAAGACAATGATGACGATGAACAAGATGATGATGCTAGTACCAAAACTGATGCAAAAAGTAACCATGATTCTGCCAAGCCCTCTGAAGAAGAAGAGGACTATTACCATGAGAATGGACATCCTGATGACAAATACAAGTTGTTGGAAGAATGTATGAAAGCCATGGAAATTCAGAAAGTACCCGGGCTAGACTTTGAAGAACTAGAACTCATCTCAGGGGTTGTCATTCCTCCAAAATTCAAGACTCCGACCTTTGTTAAGTACGATGGAGTCTCTTGTCCTAAATACACTTGAGGTCTTATGTAAGGAAGATTCAGCCTCATACTGCTGATAAGAAGCTCTGGATCCATTTCTTTCAAGAAAGCCTATCTGGAACACAACTGAAATGGTACTATCAACTCGAGGGTACCAGTATTCATACTTGGGAAGATTTGGCTGTTGCTTTCTACCAGCAATACCAATACAATGTTGATGTCGCGCCAACCCGCATGCAATTACAAAGCATGTCCATGGTACCTAATGAAAGCTTCAAAGAATATGCTCAGAAATGGAGAGACTTGGCTGGCAGAGTTCAACCTCCCTTGGCTGACCGAGAGTTAGTTGACATGTTCATGAGTACACTAACTGGTCCTTTCTACAGCCACTTACTGGGAAGTTCCTCGTCTGGTTTCACTGACCTCATACTGACTGGAGAACATGTCGAAAGTGGTATCCGAAGTGGAAAAATTCAGATGGCTACTTCTTCCGGTGTTGTAAAAAATCCGTACAATGGGAAGAATGAATCCAACACTGTTGGAGCAGTCCTAGCCTCTAATCAAGTGTTGGTACAACAAAAGGCAAACCAGCGTAAACAAGGCGCACCTAAAAGACAATTCACAAAGATCAACATGACTTTGGACGAAGCATTACAACAGTTGCTGAAAGCAGGGTTGATTGCCTTGAAGGATCCTCCTCTGAAGCCTAATACCTCATCTCATCAATATAATCCCAATGCAAGATGCGCTTATCACTCCGACAGCATTGGACATGACACTAATGATTGTTGGTCATTGAATAACAAGATTCAGGATATGATCGACGCTGGGGAAATTGAGTTCAACCCTCCTGCAACCATGCCTAATCACAACAAGAGTGCTAATAATGTGGATGGCTAGAAGGGCGAACTTTCAGATCATTAGTTTTACTATTAGTTGCAATTTCTTTTTTCTGTTTGGTTAAACATTCGACTTATGATAGACATTATCTGTTTTTAATAATCATCATTAGTGCATTGCATATGTTTGTCTGGAATAAAATATTTCGCTATCACTCATTTTAAATTATGTCTTTACTTTGCATATGTTTTGTGATATTCAACTCCTGCTAAGCTGTAAGCCTTTTAAGGGAGGATGATGAAAATGATACCTTGAACACATACAATATGCTTTTGAATGGACTACGCTGACGATGTACAGGCATTGTTTCAATTCCTAAACAGTGGAGACATAAGGATGTTAATCCCTCGTCAACCCCTTTGAGCCTAAGGAGTCGAAGTTTCTTTCTCATACATATTACAACCCTTGATCACAACCTGGGGCAGGGTAGTTACTCAGTTAACTAATTTATACTAGCTTTTGTTTATATAAATAATGATGGGTTCCCGCAACCAGTAAGTCATGGAGTCAATATCCACCAAAAAGGAAAAGTTGTTAAGTTAAAACCTATGAAGGAAACTTACCAAAAATCGAAACATCCCGCTGACTGTAATCTCAAAATAAACAGTTCAGGAAAAAGTTAGGGATAACAAAGTCAAACAAGAGGTCGCTACAAATCCTCGACAAAAGAAAATGTTACAAAAAAGGGATGTCTGTCTGTCCAAATAAACAGCCGGTGCCGAAACCATCATAAAATGTCAATGTCACGACTTCAAGATTTGCTATAACTTAAAGGCAAAGTTAACTGAGCATAGGATCGAAGAACATCACGAAGATTGGGAAGGGTACAAATAATTTTTGAGCCATTATCCTTTGTTTCTTAAACCGTGAACCAAGCCACGTTACAACCCTTGAAAGTGCTAACTGAAGCATGGTTAGTTCGAAAGCATATTGTCACAACAAAGGTATCCTGAATCCTTAAGGTTTACCACAAATGCTGAGTTGATATCTCGTTTTTTTACAAACATCACGTTTTTACAAATATCACGCTTTTACATCTCATGTTTTAATGTTTTTCAAAAACTCAAGACAGACGTATGCATTGCACCTCATGAATTCATTATTAAACATATTCTACTACATAATTTCAAATGTTAGCGACAGAAAGAACCTGCATAGGGTACGACTAATGACTAAAAGTCATCCCGATAGACGAAACCACTTCAGCAACAATATACCTCATAACCAACTCAGTTGATTAAAAGTCAATAAATACAAGGGGCACCACGTGCTTTTTCAAACCAATCTGGGGCAATCAAGTCAAGATTCCAAGAATCTCTCAGGAATGCCAAACAATCAGAGGCATGCACCCAAGTGGGTCTTAAGCTACTTCCCGATCAGTCAGGGGCATCATACTAAGTAATAGGGGCATGTCACCCATAGTACGCATCTCATAAGGTCCTCGCAGGGCGAATGTCTTCAAAATTCCCTAATAGATGAGGCAAAGCTATACAAGGCATGTTCAACACTTCGATCAATACTCATTGGTGTGTCCCACTCAACACAACCCCGTGAATGGCAGTTACTTTAATCACTGGGGGCAATGTTCAAAGCATCCACGAATAGCTCTCAAAAAGCTATCTTCGAATAATCTCCATAAAGGTTTCACAGGAGTACGTCCCCACAAAGTAATCCTTAAGAAGATATCTCCAATGTTCTCTTCCCGACAAATACTTAGTTCCCCAACGGAGTTTTCATCTTCAACACTGTCGGTTCTCCGACACTTTTCTCTTCTCCAACAGGGTTTATTCATATCTCTTATCCCCAGTCAGGGTACATCAAGATCAATCATTCAAATGGCTCTCATCCTCAAGCAGAAATCATAAACCCCCAGCTGAGCATCTTCTATTAAATTGGATAAAATAAAAGTCGGTGGCAACTCTTGCTTACCGCGACATTTCAATAAAGTCAATTCACTGTATTACAGAGATACTCAAAACTACTCTTGAAGGCACATCCAAGGTTAGGATGTCAAGGCTCTAGCTCCTCACAAGTGAGTTTGAAAATCTGAAGATGATAGAAGAGGAATCCATATCTGATTTCAACATTAGATTGTGTGATATGGCCAATAGTTATTTTTCTTTGGGAGAAAAATGCCAGAAGAGAAGCTAATGAGAAAGATTCTCATATCTTTGACTCATAAGTTTGACATGAAAGTAACTGCTATAGAAGAAGCCTAAGACTTAAGCACCTTAAAGTTTGATGAACTCATTGGGTCCCTACAAACCTTTGAATTTCTATAAATAAAAGACCATAAAAGAAGAACAAAGGTGTAGTTTTTGTATCCAATACTCAAGAAAAGGTAGATCAAGGTAATAAGGATACTGAAGATATATTTTGAGATGTTATAGCTTTAGTTGGTAGAAAGTTCAACAGACTTTTGAGAAGGCTCGACAAATAATGGAGGACAAATGTGCAAGACAATATGTCACACATTAGTCCCCAGAGCAAGTACCAATATGAAGACAATTATATCAAAGGAAAAGGACCTAAATTTTATGAATGTGAAGGATTTTCTCACATCAAATCTGAATGTCATACCTTCTTAAAGAAACATAAAAAAGGATTGTCAATCACGGGGTCTGATTCTGATGATGATAGTGAAGGAGAAACAAAAAACTCTGTGATGGCTTTCGCTGGCAAATACGTGTTAACAGATAAATACATGTCTATAGAAAAACCTACTGTAACATATGGAATGCTTCACACGTAGTGGGAGGAAGTCTTCTTGATTGAGGAGAATAGAAGAGAACCATATGTGTGATTCATAAGGAAAAGGAGATGCTTGTCTCAATCATCACAAATTCAGAATAAAACCATAGGTGTGCTTCTGATTGGGATTTAATAAGGTTTGTTGTATTTATTTTAGCAATGCTTGTTTGGTTCGTTTGAAAGCTAGATATGTTCAATAAGATTTAAATTTGAATTTGAAATATAATAAATCATATCTTATTTTTGGAGACAAATATGGAGAATATCATATCCAACATAATAAGATATTTTTTGAACTAAATCAAATCAAATATCCAAAGGAGAAAAGCCCAAAAAACATTGCTATATAAGGAGAATCAAGTCTCATGCTTGAGACATGGATTTTATGCACAATGTTTAGTATCTTTGTGGTAGGATTTGAGTCTTTATAACTTGTATTCCACGTTAATATCATCATAAGGATTATCGTTGAATCTTTTTGACGACCACTCTATGTTTCAGTAACTTGGCATAGCTGTTGGGTTGTCTTAGTTGAGTTGTAAATTCAACATTCAACAGGGTTATTATTAAAGTTGATCACTTGGGATTAGTGATTGAGAGTAAATGAGGGGTTCTCATATTTAGGGGGAGACCTAAATAGAAAGTCACTAGGATTAAGAATAGGCATTGAACATCGTGGGGTTGTGTTCATAGAATACTAAATATACTAATTCGAACTAGTGGATTTCCTTTCTTGGGTAGAGTGTCTTCCAAACATAGGTGTTGTTTGCACCAAATTGGGTTACCAATATCTGATATTAATGACTGATTTTACATTAACTATGTATTACTACCCATCTGTGTGTTAAATCTAGTTTAATTTGTAGGACCAATTGTTCGAACATCGTATCCAACATCTGTCCCCTCAGGAATATAATTTCAATATTTACATTTTTTAACAAAAAGCGAGTGACAAAAATAAAAATATTGTAAAATTAATTTTAACATAAAATGAAAGGCAAACTTTCAATAAGTTGTGCCGCCATCCCTTTTTTAGATGACAAAATCAACCCTTTTAAAAACTACTTCATCGTCCTATAAGGATATGCATGCGCCTTTGTTATAAAACCATTTGACAAATTTAGTGAGTATTAATTAAAGTGTTATAAGTTGGACAAATGGCTCAATAAATCCGGCCTAACATGAAGCTCAATCCAACACAAGATTTTGTCCAACTAGCGTACATATGAATACTCACACTTATGCATGACACCAAAGCATAACACTATCTCCATCTCGACAATTGATAGACATCCAAAGACACTCCGCTTCTTAATTTATATCCACTGATGATGATTTTAACCGTCATCCCTATATAAGGATATTTAATATATATTATGTACAAAAATGAATTTTATGTAATTCGTCTATGTGAACTAAGTCGAGTTGGAGTCGGTTAAATTTATTTTCTATTTCAAAACATTGTATGATCAATGCGCTGAAAGTAAGATAAATTGATAAACATAGCCTATAGCCTACATGAGGTACTGATTTAACATTTTAAAATCTATTAAACTAGTAAGAAACCTGTGCCATCGCACGGGTCTAGTCGGGACTTCACATTACATGTACCTAATTATGACTTGAAAGTTCCTTTATATATATCAAACATATATATTTAACCAAAATGCAACCCAAACTTAGTCATGTTAATCCCAAAAACATAATATAACTTATGATGCAGACTTTGTTAATGATATAACTTATTTTGCCGTTCATAAATATTCACGTAATTTCAATTATATATTAATAATATGTATCAACTTCATATTTATAATAAATCGTACAATCATTTTTATAACTTCAATTTTATAAAATAGTAACAAAAGAAATAGTTAAAAGATAGACATTAAAATGATCAATCAATAACTGATATCTCATAGATACGTTCACATCTACCTGTCAATTATTTTTATAACTTTAATTTTTAAAATAGTAACAAAAGAAATAGTTAAACTATAGACATTAAAATAATCTGTCAACTATATCTGATATTCACATCTACCCGTCAATTCAGATGAGTTAAGAAACCCAAATTGAATCCAAATGAGTTAATTCTAAAAAAAATTTAAACCTCTTTAAGATATTAGCCCATTTTCCCACACATAAAATGTATCACAGCTCCCCGTCAAATGCTTAAAAGTTTCTACATTTAATGCATATTATTATAATATAAAAAAAATAATTTATAAGTTTAAAAATGTATAATTTTAATTAAGGAATTAAACATAGTTAGAGAATAAAATTTATTAAACCTATTTGAGATATTAGCTCATTTTTCAAACCTAAAATGTATGATAGCTCCCGTCAAATGCTTAAAAATTTCTATGCTTAATGTGTTGTTATAATAATTAAAATTATCACAATTAATGTATTTTATTTTTTATATTTTTATAAAGAGCCAAAACTTATTTTTGATGCGGTGATAAAACTTTATATTATGTGTACTAATTAAATAAAATGATAATATATAATTGTAGAAATGTAAAAAGAATGACAATTTTGTATTTTTCATAATAAATTTATGTATGTTTCTATCATAATTGTCTCATGTTCTTTTATCTTTTATCTTATACAAATATTTATAACATTTTTTTAGTATAAATGATACTTTTATCATAAAAAAAACTAACATTTTTTGATAAATTGAAATTTTAATATAATTTATTATATTTTAATAGTAGTTTTAATTATAATTAATGTATTACTAAATTTTAAAAGAAAAACTTAAATAAAACTTTAGTAAATAACCAAAATATTTATTTTAGTAATAAAGTCTATGTACAAACATCATAAACGGATTGATTTGCATAAATAAATTAAATTAATCATGATTGAAATTTTACAATATTTTTTTTGTTGGATAATACTCTTTCTAATTAAATGTAAATTTACTATCAACATCTTTTACGATTAAACAAAATAATTGGAAGATTTTAAAATTAAATTAATGTATTATTTAATGGTAAGATTTTAATTAGTAAACACAATAATTGAAAATATAAAAATATTAAATACAGTAGTTATGAAAGTGGACATATTAGACGTGATATCGTTTCATTCTTTATTTTTTATTTTATTATTTTTATTTTAGACATATCTTTCCATTAATTACAATAATTCAAATTTTATAGTCAAACTTATTTTCTATATTTTTAAGAAATCTATTTATTTTTACGCAAACCTTTCGATATACCATTCATCATCATATTCATAAATTCATAACCAAAATTTTAAAAAAAAAAAACTTAAGCATGACACCGAAGCATAACACTATCTCCATCTCAACCATTGATATACGTCCAAAGACACTCCTCTTCTTGTTTTATATCCAATGATGATGATTTTAACGGTCATCCCTATATAAGGATAACCATTCCTTGTATACCTAGCTTTACATAACAGTATACATAGTCAAAATATCATTAATTTATTTTTGACAATAAGCATTATACACCAATCAAAATGGAAGAATTAACTTATCTCTTATCTCGCTTTTAAGTACGATTTGGGTTAGACATCTTTTTCTCCAAATCTTCTAAGTACGATTTGGGTTAGACATCTTTTTCTCCAAATCAATTTAAATATTTAATATATATTATGTAAAAAAAATGAATTTTAAGTAATTCGTCTATGTCAACTAAGTCGATTTGGAGTCGGTTAAATTTATTTTCAATTTCAAAACATTGTATGATTAATACGCTGAAAGTAAGATAGATTGATAAACATAGCCTATACATGAGGGACTGATTTAACATTTTAAAATCTATTAAACTGAAAAAATCAAATACACAACATAACAAACTTTTAAAACTTGATTCACTTAAATTAATTAAAATTTATTATTATTATTATTATTACTATTATTATTATTATTATTATTATTATTATTATTAATAATAATTATATCTACTTAAATTACACGTGTGAAATACGCACTTGGATATTAATATATTGCTCGATAACTACCTATTTAATACACATATTATGACTAGTGTATTAAATAGGTAGTTATCGAGCAATATATTAATATCCAAGTGCGTATTTCACACGTGTAATTTAAGTAG